>NC_133342.1:31327256-31627256 GCF_030506205.2 Paramisgurnus dabryanus | reverse complement strand
TAAATACATCATTTGTGTTACACACCTTTGCTCCTCATATGCCAGTCTGACTCCTTGTACTGTGTGTAATGATGTTGCATGTTTGCATACAGTGTTAGTTAGAAGGATGTGTCCAGCTGCGAATCTAGGATATAGACAAATAAAACAAACATGTATTCAGTCAAAAAGACATATTATAACAATAGAGTACAACGACTATAAATCGTTAGACTATTCATTAAAACGTAAATGTATTACATATTACATGGCCCAACATTAGCAACACACATTACGTGTTTACTTCGTTTCAAAATCTAAGAAAGCTTCAAGTAAATACAACAGTAAAATACATATAACTTTAAACAAATCATCTGTACTTAGAGTTTCTTGAGTTTGATCATGAGAACAAATTTTACTGGTAACAGTTTAGCTGGCATTTGTATTTGTATTTAGCTTAGCAACTTAGCAAGTTTGTAAACATGTCTAAACCAACATCGATAAAAAAAACGATAGTCTGCATAATTCAACATACACGTGTGTAAATATGGTACGTTGTTTATGAAATACAGTATTACAACACAAGACAATTAGCTTGCAAGCTTAGCTCTACACGCACATTATGTTAATCTCCGGTTACCGGTTACGTAACGTACAGTAAAAGGCAAATAATAAACGTGAATACTTACAGCCTGTGATCCAGAAGTGCACAGTAATCCAACTTTCAAGAGGAGACGTCGCGCAAATCCAGCTTCGGTTCATGAGAAGCAGTTATTGTGAAAACTCCGTGAACAACTTCTGACTGGATTTTTCCAGAACCGTATTAAACATGATGTCCTCTGTGGAAGTCCATAAAGTGCTATTTTTCCCTCGCATCTAAAGAGACAGCGTCTACTCGAGAGATTTAATCGCTTAAACAATGAAACAATAGTTTGCAAACAGAGTCAAAGCAGGGACTCACAACCTCCGCCATTTTAGCTCTCTTCTGACTCGGCGCTCCCCACCCTCGTCTTTGAGGGCGTACCCAAGCAAAGCAGAGAGGGCTGAACTATGATAATGTTGGTCTTATCTACGTCACTAATCCCAGGAAGTAAACTGTTGCCTACAATCCGAGTGTTTTTTGTAGTCCTCGAACGTTAGAGACGATAACTCGCGTCATCGTTTTCTTTGAGGTACGTACTTTTTGAACATCGTTAGCATGTACTAATGCACACTTACACACAAAAGGATGTTTAAAAACGTGTATCCCATAATAGGTGCTCTTTAACTCTTGACAATCTATTTCGCCTTTATTATAAATATGATGTGAAAAACAAAAAGTTATTATAGGCATATATAGGCATATATAGCTATATATGAATTTAACGTGAAAAGCGCAGTTGTTGTGGTTACTTGTCATCCATGCAGTTAAGCTTCTCAGTGCTGCCGCTTATTGGTTACATAACACTTCCCTACTATGAGGTTCATAGTCGAATCAGACCTCTCCGAATCGAATCGTTGAATCCTCGACTATAAGAAGTCATCCCTAAACGCGATATTACAGATTAACATAAAACCTCATCAGGAACACATTTGTTATGCAAATGTTTTCTCTTAATTGCCGAGATAACTCGTCAATGTCGGGGAACGGTTAAATGCCCTAATATAATATATAATATAAGTAAGGACTAGTGCCGGATTGATCTAAACCCTGTCTGAGAAACTGCCCCAGAGTGTAATAGTAATTTTCATTTGTCGGAGTTTGAAATTTACAAGAGGAATTTTACATTGTCCTGTATATTAGGATATTTATAAAGGTACAAAACTCTTACAAGGTCTATTTCTGTTAAATAAATTATATCACACAGTAAAAATGTGCAATAAATAGCAAACTACTGCTACAAAACCTAGTCAATAAGACATTATTTTAATGTCAAAATTTTGCTTATATTTGTGACCCATGCTGGCAAAATGAATCCGAATTCGCATTCATCTAATTCCCAGAACAAAACAGAGAAAAGGTTGAACATATATATATATATATATAAATTCCATATTCCAAAACATAATACATATTTTTTATAGAGAATGTGAAAATATAAATAACTAATTGTTGACAATTTTCTCATTCCGACTCATTCTGCCTGCACGGGTCACAGGTATCATAATATAATTATCAAGCAAACAAAGCAGGTGTCCCTTTCTACATGAGTAATTTTCCATGAGTGGGAAGGCCTCATCTCTAACACAGAGGAACTTCACTAAAGTTTTACACTTCTAAAAGACTATGCTTCTTTTATTTAATGATTTATAGTCCTGCAGAAAACAGCGTGCCCACTGTGCATGACCAATTAGTCTGATGGTTGGAACTGTGTGGAAGTCAGAAACCATTTCATTGTTATACCCTGAAATGTTTCTTCCTCACTGAGGCTGTGTTCAGAATTTAGACAAAAAAGTAACAATACAAAGGTTTACAATTCTGTGTTGTCACTTAAAGGCGGAGTCCATGATGTTTGAAAGCCAGTGTTGATATTTGAAATCGCCTAAACAAACACGCCCCTACCCCAATAGAATCTGGACCTTCTGTTGATAGACCCGCCCCACACATACGCAACCCGGCATTTGATTTGATTTGATTGGCTATAAGTGTGTTTTGGTAGTTGGCCCGTCTCCTTTTCCAAACCGTTTTTCAAACATCGTGGACTCCGCCTTTAATATATCAAACTAATCAAAAGATTAGTGCATTAAGATAATTAATCGTTTACTATTTTAAGTCTGATGCAATGATCTTTGTGGTCTATGGGAAAATGTAGCACAGACTAATTTCATGATCTCTCATTTTGATGAGACAGCATGTGCCCTAGACTAAGGGTTTCATTTGAGCTAATAAGGGCTCCAGATGTGAAGATAAGATTATCCTCTTTCCTCTATTATTCATGCAGTTCTGAGCCTTAGGAATCCTGGAGGACCAAACTGAGAATAGAGATTTCATCACAAAGATAGATTAAAAATAACTTCATAAAAATATCTGGAATAAATCTGGATTTAATCTGCACATATCATTTGGCTTCCTGACAGAATCAGTCAAATAAAAATTATTTTATTATAAATTTGTAATAGTACACATAGTACAATAGTACCCAGCTATTGGGTTAAATTAACCAAGAAAATTTTATATTTGAGCCAACGATGGGTTAAAACAACCCAGCATAGGTTAAATTATAACCTAGCGGGTTCGTCCTTTTTGACCCAATTCTGGGTTGAAAATAACCCAGCACATTTTAGTGTGTATAATTTTAAAGCAACACTATGTAGTTTCTAGGGCTGTCAAAATTGCTCAAAAATGACGTTCGAATATTCTCCCTAAAAACGCTTAGGTTACTCACGTAAGTAGTAAATATAGGCGACATACTGTCACATAAAAATGATTGATGGTGACCTTTGACCTGCGAGGGAGGGGTGACCTTTTGACCTGCGAGGGAGGGGCTGACCTTTTGACCTGCGAGGGAGGGGGTGACCTTTGACCGGACCACCCACGTCGTGAACCTTTGACCTCCGGGGAGGGGCTAACCTTTGACCGGACCACCCACGTCGTGAACTTTTGACCGGACCACCCACGTCGTGAACTTTTGACCAGACCTCCCACGTCGCGATGAACTTTCAAACCGACCGCCCACGTTGCTCTAAACTTTTGAACCGTCCTCCAGCGCTGCTCAGAACTTTTGAACCGACAGCCCACGTAGCACTGAACTTTTAACCGGACCGCCCACATTGGGTTGAACTTTTAACCGGACCGCCCACGTCACGTTGACATGTTTACGTCCGGGGTTATCTCCGGGACGCGTTAAATCATGTCCTCCTACGATAAAACAATAAAAAACAGTGTTTACACAAGCGGTCTTCATTAAAACACATTCCAGGCTCCCATCATAATTTATATAAGGTGGGGCCCGATATGTATAATAAAAGCCAGGGAAATCACAGTTACGAAAATCACAAACATGGATAGGCCATGCGGCACGTGCGATACTCCGGTGAGTGAATGGAAAAATATCGTGGACCATCTCGCTATGCCCCCAAAAAAACTTTATCTTTTAACATGCGCCATTTTGGAATGCGTGACATCATTATAAGCTGCCTCTCTACAAATTAGTGTGAAATCCTCTCATTGATTAGTTTCATTAAACACAATTTTTTATGTCAAATGATCAAAGAAATTAAGTGTTCTTTCTTTTCTTTTAAACGTCATCCTGGCTTATAAGGCTATATTCATGGTGAGAATAAGCTGTAATTATATAAAGTAAGATTAGAAAAGATGTTTAAAATGAACTTTCTCTAATAATCTTAGCACTATGTTTGGATACGACTGATTAAAAAACATGTTCAAAAGTATCAACATAATTAAAAAGGTTTCTCACAGCGGCAGATGAAATACAATCTAAAAGAATAAAGAACAATGAATTCTGTCAAGATGAACATTTTGTAGGATTTTCTCTAGAGAGTAAAAATTGATGTGTAATTTTTAATTCTGCATTTTGTATAGATGAACTGATTTTCAAAACAGAAGTTATGTTTTTCAAATAAACTGTTCAATACAAAGATATGGTCTTCTGCCACTTACACAGATCGTAGTCCTTAAAGTTGCATTCCTGAGAGATGCTTCCACTCCGAATCGTAAATCGTTTTGGCAGTGCCCGTGTGAGGGCCGAGATATTTTGTTTTTTAACTAGTAAAGCATGTCCAGTCCTCCTGCGATAGCAGGACAGTGTTTATACAAGGGGCCTGCATTAATGCAGCTCAGCTTGCGTTGCTTTCATCATATTAATAAGTACAGCATAAGTAAAGACAAAAAGACACATATTACAAAACATTACCTGTCTAAAAACTGAGACTTTTAACTTTAGGTTATTAGTATATTAGGTTTAGTATAGTTTTCAGACTTTCAGAAAGAACTCATCAACTTAAAGAATAAAGCACTTATCAATTACATTTATTTTAATCTCAAAAACTCAAGTTTACGTCTAGTATTTATTATTGCACCTGAAATACAAGTACCTGAGACATGCTCACACTCCTTAGCCAAAACACTAAAACTTTTAGTGCTTTTGTATTTAATATAATATGTGACAAATTACCCCATACAAAACAAACAAATTAGATGCATTCATTGAACACAAAATACACACTATTACTTCATTATGTGCTATGATCCCCTCATGCCTCTGTCTCTGTTGTTCTCAGTTAGTAATGTCTATAAGACAGAAGTTAAAAATCAAACTACTTACACATTTAAATTTAAAGTCTATTAAACTCACACTACTCTTTACCCAGAATAACATGTACTTCTTTCGTGGTGACAAAGCGAGGTACATGATTTCTTCAATTTATAAAGTAAACTTTTTATTGTAAAATAATCAAATAAAATAGTAAGTCTAAAGACATAGGCTAACTGATGATCCTTACATATGAAATACCCGCACAAAATCATCTAGGTATATTCTTAAAGCGACGTTGGTATTATAACACCATAATATAAGAATAATAAATCAGTATATACTATAAAGATTCACTTTGCTATCATTTCCAACTAATGTTGATTTATTGAGTTGTACTCAAAACATCTGAACTTCAGTCAGCTTTTTGGGGGGCTGAGCATTAATTTACTTTTTAAAGATTCAAACATCTAGTTGATTTTTAACCCTTACCTATACATGTTGCTTGGCTCACTGTAAACCCGGCATGCTTACCGTTATGTTTACCTTTAAATGACAGAGAATATAATAGCACTTACCCCATAAAAACAAAAAATGTCATCACAGAAAACAGTAACAAACCATCTGGTAAATCGAGTGTTGTAGAACAACGAGTGAAATCTATGTGCTAGTTCAGATTAAAAATACCTCGCTTTATTATATACAGCTCCACAAGGCAAAACAAAGATCTCACGTAGTCCATCATGTTACACCGGCAGTTTGATTATTGTGACCACCCTGTCCTTTAGGGCACTAGGGGCATTATGGGAAATGTAGTCATTTTCACAAGGCGAATCGAACGGTGTATATGTTAAAGGTGCATTGTGTTACTTTTAAAAAAGACAAAAATGCTAAATAATATACATAACTATATTATCAGTGGTGTATAAGGGCCTTACATAATGAACTGAATTGTTTCTATTACCTAAGAACGAGCCATTTTTATCTCCATACACCGCGGGTCCCCTTATACGGAAGTCACCGTCATATCTCTACAGTAGCCCTAAACGTACAAACTGCTCTAAAGAGCACGTTTCTTCCCTACGTAGTCTCAGACGATGACATGTTTGTCGTGCGACAGCTACCATATGGGTTTTAAAATTGAAGAGTGAGTTGTCTGTGGCAATTCACAATCTCACCACTAGATACCGCTAAATTCTACACACACCACCTTTATCTGGCTACTGTTTCCAAGATGCATTACGATCTAAGCCATCGCACTGGGAGAGAGAGTACATAGTGAGACATATTATTTACAATTTTATTTGTTGTTGTTGACACAATTTAATGTAAAGTGGAAGATCTTATTAATTTATAAAAAATAACAGCTTAAAGATAACTATTAGGGCTGAAACTAAAAACCAGCGTATTAGCTGTGTACATCGTGAAACTGATTTTATTTAATGTGTTTTACAAGTTAAGAAAAATTGAAGCGTTCCACATAGGAAGCAAGAAATCCTTTTCCTACGGGTGCATAGAGCGGAGAGGATGATATAGAAAATACCGGGAAAGACCTTTCCCACTGACACTTTAATATTCTATAGCTTCATAACTCACACCGATGACTATGTGATGAGGGGCGTGTGAATTGCTGTGTTTAGAGGGGACGGGTCAGGATTTTTAGGTTACAAATCAGAGCCTGAAACTTGGAGCTCTCACTACTCAGACGACACTCTGGCATGTTCGTTTAGCGGCAAATTTGAAGGCTACTTTCAGGAATTCTCCATTAAATTGTTTAAAGCAAAGTTTTTAACACGGCATAGCTCAACTGTGCAGGATTCAAGGAGTTGCAGACGCTATTTTTGAGGACGGTGCAAGCACGACCGAAAGCTTAACAAAATCAGGGAGAGACTTGTGGACGTACATTGTGTAAAGTTGACGCTGCGGATTCTTGAAAAGAGAGCACAAATGTCACTTGAGCGTGATCACAAACGCAAGACGGCGCACGTGTGCGGTCCTCCAGTTTTTAAAGAAATACTTTCAGAACACTGCAGGAGTGAGCTTGTTAATATTTTTTATGCTGTAATATCTGCAAATGCTGATGTGTGCTTGCCGCAAAATTACTGCGAAACTGATGCCGAGCGTGTAACCAACCTCAAGAAAAAAACTGATGTCGTGAAAAGTCTGGACAAGTCTTTTGATAAGAAGGTTCAAGTGTCTGTTAACGCAGATGAACCGATCAATGTGTTCATCAAAAAAGCTCTAGATGCTTTGTACGAATGTGGCGATGAGGAGTTTGAAATTGCTAACATCCTCCACATGTCTGCATATGTAATAGATGTATGTGTTGCCGTAGCGACAAAGAAGGACCAAACCAATGTGCGTGAAATTGTTGAAGTTGCTGCTGACTTTATGATCGACAAGGGTCTTGGCGCATGCATACACTTTCTATTGTATCTAGACAACATCATAACCTTTGGTGATGATTGAAAACAATGCGAGTTCCTGGGACACCTCGTACACCTGAAAACACATTCACTTTTTTTAACGACCTACCTTTAAACATGGCCTTTTAATTTTTCTTCACCTTCTTTCCATCTATAGGCTGTTTATTGATATGTTCTGGTTTCTGCTCTTAGAAAGTTTATGATAAACGTTTGTGTGTAATGTTCCCGCTTCATTCGGTCATTTGGACAAGTAGAAATCTTGTTCATAAAAAGCGTGACACTTGTTATGTAAAAATAAAAGTGACTTGCATCAGTATGAAAAGCTAAATCCCCATGCATGACCTGACACAAATTTGGTGATTGTGTTATTTAGTGATTTTTACATAGACACGTCAGTTACTTTGCATAAACTATATAACTCTATGAAACTTGTGCTTCAATAACTGAATCATCATTTCAAAACTTATCAGGACCATTTTAAGCACATTACAACATACATTCATTTATTTACCATTCGTAAAACATGCGTAGTTGCAACACTACCATTCAGTTAGACTTTACATTTCTAGACTGTGTTTTTTTCTCAAAGGTTGCTTATATTTACAGACAACACACTACACCCAAGTGTATCTTAACAATGGCAAACAGGAATAACAACGTTTGCAAACAAGTGTAGTTAAGCACTTTGATTTTTGACATAATTTACAGAAAGCAACAGTGAATCATCAAGACGTTGCTAGTTTTTAAGTTTCCGAAAGTATAAATTTTTTACTTATCACACTGGTCCTCGCAAACAAACCAGGAACGTTATTCATCTGAACACTTTCACCAAACCTATGTCTTTGCTGTTTTTAGCTGTATTTATTTAGACAATCTTTTGTTTTCATAGTTTTGATCTGTTCATGTCAACTTTCTTCTGTATATCTTTCTCAGATTTCATAAAAAACATGCATTTACCTTTAAAACCTTCTTAATGTATTTATTACTTATCCGTTATTTGCTATACTGTATGTCATATTTTTGAGTTTACACCATTCATTTTTACAGAAAGTTTCAGAAACTCACATTTACATTGAAATAGTGTTACATTTTACTTTTATTGATCTCCAGGAGTGAGTGCTGGTTTAACAGTGGTAAACTGTTATCATGCCACAATCCTGAAGGTTTATAAGCCAAACAAGAGTCCTTCAACACATCATATTGATTTCGTTTAACTGAAAAACTGTAAAATTATGTACAGACCAGTTCAAATTGTAAAAACAGTAGTAAGAAAACTAATAATGTTTAACTAGTACAATCGTCACTTAAAGTTTTGTCATATGATGATGATATGTTGTTTTATCTTTCAGGTGTTTGTTGAAGTATTTTGGCACAACTGTTTATTCCAATCTTTAATCAGCCATACATGACAAAAGTTTTTTGTTCTTGTTTATTTTAGTTTAACTCATAATGCAAACAGAAATTGTAAGATTTCATGTTTTCAGGATTCAAGTGCACAACACATTGCGATTACTGTCTCAACTCGTTCTCTGATTTATCTAGAATATCTACAAAGTAACGATTGTTAATATCTTCATGCACAGGACTTACCCACAGAGTGTTTGCTCTGGTCTCATAAAAACAACCATTTCACTCAAAACCTATGGCTTCTCTGTCTTAATGTCATCAATTTATTATTTTGTCTACATCATCACCAAAATGTTTCACTATAAGAGTGTGCAAACTGTTTTACCTCGGTCTAGATTTTTATAGAAAGCTTCAGAAAATGTCGGGGTGCTAACATTTACAAGAATGATGAAGCATTTTACCTTTAAATGGTCCAAAGAGTATGCCCTGGTGTACAAGTACTATCTTTGTTGCAACCATCAAGAATATTATGTTCGTAACAAGAATTATATCAAACATATGTTGCGCGTGTTCTAAACGATGATATTGCAGAGAAACTATTCAAAAGAGAACCAACTTTAACGTAATTTTATATGGCCCCTTGATTTTAAAAAACAGCAAGCTGTACCCAGTGTTTCTAACAAACAGTTATAATCACTTCACAAGCCTAAATGTTTAGAAACATAAATCTTTTTGAAGACCTCACACAATAGTGATTTCATCTATCTGGAAAACTTTTAAAAAATATACGCACATGAGCTCAAATAGTAAAATCAGTTGCAAGATATACTATTAATGCTCAACTAGTACATTGTATAAACTGTTAGTTTGTATAAATGACATGTCGCGTTTGTAGGGGTTGATGACATATTTTAGACGCATGTTGTTTATTCTAATCTTTAAACAATTGTGTATGACAAAAGTTGTTCTTACTGAACTGACATTAAGGAACGGTACTGAAATGCTAAAACTAGGTAGATACAACTTCAACACAATATAGATGTTTTTAATCTATTGGTACCGATTTTAAATGTGTCCAAACTATTTCAAACATTACTAAGTTGTAGATGTTTGCATCTTAATTTACAAGGTTTTTAAGAAACAAACACACGTTCCTGTTTTGTCTTGCTCTGTTTCATAGCATTGCAACTACATACTTAGGTACACCGCATTATGTTGAAAGGATTACTAAGTTAAAGCTAAACAATCTTTATTATGCTGTAGACGTATGGCGTATATTTTCTATGGAATTGATGAATTTACAGATTCAAACATTAAATTTTTCCTATATTTACTGTTTCACGGTGAAGGTTTTAGTAAGTAAATCTAAAACACACTTCACTTTGTTGCTGCGTTCCCTTAATCGTCTAGCAACAATTTTCAAGAGATTACCAACATGTATGATGTGCTAACTGTCAGGGGATCTGAGATGTACTTTATTATTTTCTGACGTAATTAAAAAGTTAACTATCTAACACTTACTGCACAATAACTTAAGCGATAAAGAGTTTGACAAATGTTACATAACCTATAGAAACGAAACAAACTGAATTACAAAGTCACTGACATAAAGTTTACACTTACAAAGAAAACAAATCACGCAGATGTTTAAAGTGAAACAAGATTTTATTTCGCAGCAAGTAAAAGAAATACATCATATGTCACCAATGTAGCGTAGAAATGTATACACATCACAACGTTTTTCTCAAGGATGTGAGCATCCGTCGGATCAATAATTTCACAAACAGCAGTCCGATCATTATTTGATATTGTAAAAACGCACACACACACACACACACAAACCACATAGGTAAGAGTTTTCACAGATGCTACAGAGCGCCTTTAGCTTTTTGGCAACAAGTTGCAACAGAAGTATCACGACGTTTGCTTTTATGATCTTGAAACCATCAGTCTGTGGAATCGATCTCGCAAAGTGTATTGAGCAGACTGTTGTTACAGTGCAACCACACTGAGTTGTGAGAAAAGTCAGGGTGCGATACCACAGATCCATGCAGAACTCATCCAGCCATGAGTTGTCAGCAGGCATCGCAGGGGCCTTCTTGAGGGCACAGGTCCATTGGAACATCATCAGGCATTACTGGAGACGTACAAATGGTGTTGTTGTAGGGTGATGGACCTCCATCAGGCTTTGCAGGGGACGCATTGGCACCAGGCATTGGACGGGCCTTCTTGAGGGCACAGGTCCAGCTGTAGGTTCTCTCATCCTCATAATGCTCTGGTGTGGGTAGCGCAAATGTGTTGGTGTAGCAGTAGGAGTTCATCGTTTCTTGAAACTTGTTAAGCGAATACGTTGAATGATCCAAACTTGAACCGTTTTAATGAATGTAATAGGTAGGCGGAGATAGGAGTCCTGGAGTTAGGGACACACCTCTCTGGGTGGAACAACTTCACTTTAAACATCTGCGTGATTTGTTTTCTTTGTAAGTGTAAACTTTATGTCAGTGACTTTGTAATTCAGTTTGTTTCGTTTCTATAGGTTATGTAACATTTGTCAAACTCTTTATCGCTTAAGTTATTGTGCAGTAAGTGTTAGATAGTTAACTTTTTAATTACGTCAGAAAATAATAAAGTACATCTCAGATCCCCTGACAGTTAGCACATCATACATGTTGGTAATCTCTTGAAAATTGTTGCTAGACGATTAAGGGAACGCAGCAACAAAGTGAAGTGTGTTTTAGATTTACTTACTAAAACCTTCACCGTGAAACAGTAAATATAGGAAAAATTTAATGTTTGAATCTGTAAATTCATCAATTCCATAGAAAATATACGCCATACGTCTACAGCATAATAAAGATTGTTTAGCTTTAACTTAGTAATCCTTTCAACATAATGCGGTGTACCTAAGTATGTAGTTGCAATGCTATGAAACAGAGCAAGACAAAACAGGAACGTGTGTTTGTTTCTTAAAAACCTTGTAAATTAAGATGCAAACATCTACAACTTAGTAATGTTTGAAATAGTTTGGACACATTTAAAATCGGTACCAATAGATTAAAAACATCTATATTGTGTTGAAGTTGTATCTACCTAGTTTTAGCATTTCAGTACCGTTCCTTAATGTCAGTTCAGTAAGAACAACTTTTGTCATACACAATTGTTTAAAGATTAGAATAAACAACATGCGTCTAAAATATGTCATCAACCCCTACAAACGCGACATGTCATTTATACAAACTAACAGTTTATACAATGTACTAGTTGAGCATTAATAGTATATCTTGCAACTGATTTTACTATTTGAGCTCATGTGCGTATATTTTTTAAAAGTTTTCCAGATAGATGAAATCACTATTGTGTGAGGTCTTCAAAAAGATTTATGTTTCTAAACATTTAGGCTTGTGAAGTGATTATAACTGTTTGTTAGAAACACTGGGTACAGCTTGCTGTTTTTTAAAATCAAGGGGCCATATAAAATTACGTTAAAGTTGGTTCTCTTTTGAATAGTTTCTCTGCAATATCATCGTTTAGAACACGCGCAACATATGTTTGATATAATTCTTGTTACGAACATAATATTCTTGATGGTTGCAACAAAGATAGTACTTGTACACCAGGGCATACTCTTTGGACCATTTAAAGGTAAAATGCTTCATCATTCTTGTAAATGTTAGCACCCCGACATTTTCTGAAGCTTTCTATAAAAATCTAGACCGAGGTAAAACAGTTTGCACACTCTTATAGTGAAACATTTTGGTGATGATGTAGACAAAATAATAAATTGATGACATTAAGACAGAGAAGCCATAGGTTTTGAGTGAAATGGTTGTTTTTATGAGACCAGAGCAAACACTCTGTGGGTAAGTCCTGTGCATGAAGATATTAACAATCGTTACTTTGTAGATATTCTAGATAAATCAGAGAACGAGTTGAGACAGTAATCGCAATGTGTTGTGCACTTGAATCCTGAAAACATGAAATCTTACAATTTCTGTTTGCATTATGAGTTAAACTAAAATAAACAAGAACAAAAAACTTTTGTCATGTATGGCTGATTAAAGATTGGAATAAACAGTTGTGCCAAAATACTTCAACAAACACCTGAAAGATAAAACAACATATCATCATCATATGACAAAACTTTAAGTGACGATTGTACTAGTTAAACATTATTAGTTTTCTTACTACTGTTTTTACAATTTGAACTGGTCTGTACATAATTTTACAGTTTTTCAGTTAAACGAAATCAATATGATGTGTTGAAGGACTCTTGTTTGGCTTATAAACCTTCAGGATTGTGGCATGATAACAGTTTACCACTGTTAAACCAGCACTCACTCCTGGAGATCAATAAAAGTAAAATGTAACACTATTTCAATGTAAATGTGAGTTTCTGAAACTTTCTGTAAAAATGAATGGTGTAAACTCAAAAATATGACATACAGTATAGCAAATAACGGATAAGTAATAAATACATTAAGAAGGTTTTAAAGGTAAATGCATGTTTTTTATGAAATCTGAGAAAGATATACAGAAGAAAGTTGACATGAACAGATCAAAACTATGAAAACAAAAGATTGTCTAAATAAATACAGCTAAAAACAGCAAAGACATAGGTTTGGTGAAAGTGTTCAGATGAATAACGTTCCTGGTTTGTTTGCGAGGACCAGTGTGATAAGTAAAAAATTTATACTTTCGGAAACTTAAAAACTAGCAACGTCTTGATGATTCACTGTTGCTTTCTGTAAATTATGTCAAAAATCAAAGTGCTTAACTACACTTGTTTGCAAACGTTGTTATTCCTGTTTGCCATTGTTAAGATACACTTGGGTGTAGTGTGTTGTCTGTAAATATAAGCAACCTTTGAGAAAAAAACACAGTCTAGAAATGTAAAGTCTAACTGAATGGTAGTGTTGCAACTACGCATGTTTTACGAATGGTAAATAAATGAATGTATGTTGTAATGTGCTTAAAATGGTCCTGATAAGTTTTGAAATGATGATTCAGTTATTGAAGCACAAGTTTCATAGAGTTATATAGTTTATGCAAAGTAACTGACGTGTCTATGTAAAAATCACTAAATAACACAATCACCAAATTTGTGTCAGGTCATGCATGGGGATTTAGCTTTTCATACTGATGCAAGTCACTTTTATTTTTACATAACAAGTGTCACGCTTTTTATGAACAAGATTTCTACTTGTCCAAATGACCGAATGAAGCGGGAACATTACACACAAACGTTTATCATAAACTTTCTAAGAGCAGAAACCAGAACATATCAATAAACAGCCTATAGATGGAAAGAAGGTGAAGAAAAATTAAAAGGCCATGTTTAAAGGTAGGTCGTTAAAAAAAGTGAATGTGTTTTCAGGTGTACGAGGTGTCCCAGGAACTCGCATTGTTTTCAATCATCACCAAAGGTTATGATGTTGTCTAGATACAATAGAAAGTGTATGCATGCGCCAAGACCCTTGTCGATCATAAAGTCAGCAGCAACTTCAACAATTTCACGCACATTGGTTTGGTCCTTCTTTGTCGCTACGGCAACACATACATCTATTACATATGCAGACATGTGGAGGATGTTAGCAATTTCAAACTCCTCATCGCCACATTCGTACAAAGCATCTAGAGCTTTTTTGATGAACACATTGATCGGTTCATCTGCGTTAACAGACACTTGAACCTTCTTATCAAAAGACTTGTCCAGACTTTTCACGACATCAGTTTTTTTCTTGAGGTTGGTTACACGCTCGGCATCAGTTTCGCAGTAATTTTGCGGCAAGCACACATCAGCATTTGCAGATATTACAGCATAAAAAATATTAACAAGCTCACTCCTGCAGTGTTCTGAAAGTATTTCTTTAAAAACTGGAGGACCGCACACGTGCGCCGTCTTGCGTTTGTGATCACGCTCAAGTGACATTTGTGCTCTCTTTTCAAGAATCCGCAGCGTCAACTTTACACAATGTACGTCCACAAGTCTCTCCCTGATTTTGTTAAGCTTTCGGTCGTGCTTGCACCGTCCTCAAAAATAGCGTCTGCAACTCCTTGAATCCTGCACAGTTGAGCTATGCCGTGTTAAAAACTTTGCTTTAAACAATTTAATGGAGAATTCCTGAAAGTAGCCTTCAAATTTGCCGCTAAACGAACATGCCAGAGTGTCGTCTGAGTAGTGAGAGCTCCAAGTTTCAGGCTCTGATTTGTAACCTAAAAATCCTGACCCGTCCCCTCTAAACACAGCAATTCACACGCCCCTCATCACATAGTCATCGGTGTGAGTTATGAAGCTATAGAATATTAAAGTGTCAGTGGGAAAGGTCTTTCCCGGTATTTTCTATATCATCCTCTCCGCTCTATGCACCCGTAGGAAAAGGATTTCTTGCTTCCTATGTGGAACGCTTCAATTTTTCTTAACTTGTAAAACACATTAAATAAAATCAGTTTCACGATGTACACAGCTAATACGCTGGTTTTTAGTTTCAGCCCTAATAGTTATCTTTAAGCTGTTATTTTTTATAAATTAATAAGATCTTCCACTTTACATTAAATTGTGTCAACAACAACAAATAAAATTGTAAATAATATGTCTCACTATGTACTCTCTCTCCCAGTGCGATGGCTTAGATCGTAATGCATCTTGGAAACAGTAGCCAGATAAAGGTGGTGTGTGTAGAATTTAGCGGTATCTAGTGGTGAGATTGTGAATTGCCACAGACAACTCACTCTTCAATTTTAAAACCCATATGGTAGCTGTCGCACGACAAACATGTCATCGTCTGAGACTACGTAGGGAAGAAACGTGCTCTTTAGAGCAGTTTGTACGTTTAGGGCTACTGTAGAGATATGACGGTGACTTCCGTATAAGGGGACCCGCGGTGTATGGAGATAAAAATGGCTCGTTCTTAGGTAATAGAAACAATTCAGTTCATTATGTAAGGCCCTTATACACCACTGATAATATAGTTATGTATATTATTTAGCATTTTTGTCTTTTTTAAAAGTAACACAATGCACCTTTAACATATACACCGTTCGATTCGCCTTGTGAAAATGACTACATTTCCCATAATGCCCCTAGTGCCCTAAAGGACAGGGTGGTCACAATAATCAAACTGCCGGTGTAACATGATGGACTACGTGAGATCTTTGTTTTGCCTTGTGGAGCTGTATATAATAAAGCGAGGTATTTTTAATCTGAACTAGCACATAGATTTCACTCGTTGTTCTACAACACTCGATTTACCAGATGGTTTGTTACTGTTTTCTGTGATGACATTTTTTGTTTTTATGGGGTAAGTGCTATTATATTCTCTGTCATTTAAAGGTAAACATAACGGTAAGCATGCCGGGTTTACAGTGAGCCAAGCAACATGTATAGGTAAGGGTTAAAAATCAACTAGATGTTTGAATCTTTAAAAAGTAAATTAATGCTCAGCCCCCCAAAAAGCTGACTGAAGTTCAGATGTTTTGAGTACAACTCAATAAATCAACATTAGTTGGAAATGATAGCAAAGTGAATCTTTATAGTATATACTGATTTATTATTCTTATATTATGGTGTTATAATACCAACGTCGCTTTAAGAATATACCTAGATGATTTTGTGCGGGTATTTCATATGTAAGGATCATCAGTTAGCCTATGTCTTTAGACTTACTATTTTATTTGATTATTTTACAATAAAAAGTTTACTTTATAAATTGAAGAAATCATGTACCTCGCTTTGTCACCACGAAAGAAGTACATGTTATTCTGGGTAAAGAGTAGTGTGAGTTTAATAGACTTTAAATTTAAATGTGTAAGTAGTTTGATTTTTAACTTCTGTCTTATAGACATTACTAACTGAGAACAACAGAGACAGAGGCATGAGGGGATCATAGCACATAATGAAGTAATAGTGTGTATTTTGTGTTCAATGAATGCATCTAATTTGTTTGTTTTGTATGGGGTAATTTGTCACATATTATATTAAATACAAAAGCACTAAAAGTTTTAGTGTTTTGGCTAAGGAGTGTGAGCATGTCTCAGGTACTTGTATTTCAGGTGCAATAATAAATACTAGACGTAAACTTGAGTTTTTGAGATTAAAATAAATGTAATTGATAAGTGCTTTATTCTTTAAGTTGATGAGTTCTTTCTGAAAGTCTGAAAACTATACTAAACCTAATATACTAATAACCTAAAGTTAAAAGTCTCAGTTTTTAGACAGGTAATGTTTTGTAATATGTGTCTTTTTGTCTTTACTTATGCTGTACTTATTAATATGATGAAAGCAACGCAAGCTGAGCTGCATTAATGCAGGCCCCTTGTATAAACACTGTCCTGCTATCGCAGGAGGACTGGACATGCTTTACTAGTTAAAAAACAAAATATCTCGGCCCTCACACGGGCACTGCCAAAACGATTTACGATTCGGAGTGGAAGCATCTCTCAGGAATGCAACTTTAAGGACTACGATCTGTGTAAGTGGCAGAAGACCATATCTTTGTATTGAACAGTTTATTTGAAAAACATAACTTCTGTTTTGAAAATCAGTTCATCTATACAAAATGCAGAATTAAAAATTACACATCAATTTTTACTCTCTAGAGAAAATCCTACAAAATGTTCATCTTGACAGAATTCATTGTTCTTTATTCTTTTAGATTGTATTTCATCTGCCGCTGTGAGAAACCTTTTTAATTATGTTGATACTTTTGAACATGTTTTTTAATCAGTCGTATCCAAACATAGTGCTAAGATTATTAGAGAAAGTTCATTTTAAACATCTTTTCTAATCTTACTTTATATAATTACAGCTTATTCTCACCATGAATATAGCCTTATAAGCCAGGATGACGTTTAAAAGAAAAGAAAGAACACTTAATTTCTTTGATCATTTGACATAAAAAATTGTGTTTAATGAAACTAATCAATGAGAGGATTTCACACTAATTTGTAGAGAGGCAGCTTATAATGATGTCACGCATTCCAAAATGGCGCATGTTAAAAGATAAAGTTTTTTTGGGGGCATAGCGAGATGGTCCACGATATTTTTCCATTCACTCACCGGAGTATCGCACGTGCCGCATGGCCTATCCATGTTTGTGATTTTCGTAACTGTGATTTCCCTGGCTTTTATTATACATATCGGGCCCCACCTTATATAAATTATGATGGGAGCCTGGAATGTGTTTTAATGAAGACCGCTTGTGTAAACACTGTTTTTTATTGTTTTATCGTAGGAGGACATGATTTAACGCGTCCCGGAGATAACCCCGGACGTAAACATGTCAACGTGACGTGGGCGGTCCGGTTAAAAGTTCAACCCAATGTGGGCGGTCCGGTTAAAAGTTCAGTGCTACGTGGGCTGTCGGTTCAAAAGTTCTGAGCAGCGCTGGAGGACGGTTCAAAAGTTTAGAGCAACGTGGGCGGTCGGTTTGAAAGTTCATCGCGACGTGGGAGGTCTGGTCAAAAGTTCACGACGTGGGTGGTCCGGTCAAAAGTTCACGACGTGGGTGGTCCGGTCAAAGGTTAGCCCCTCCCCGGAGGTCAAAGGTTCACGACGTGGGTGGTCCGGTCAAAGGTCACCCCCTCCCTCGCAGGTCAAAAGGTCAGCCCCTCCCTCGCAGGTCAAAAGGTCACCCCTCCCTCGCAGGTCAAAGGTCACCATCAATCATTTTTATGTGACAGTATGTCGCCTATATTTACTACTCACGTAACCCCGGTTCCCTGAAATAACGGGAACGAAGCATTGCGTCAGTTAGCTGACGCTATGGGGGGGAAACTCCTGTTTACTCCGTGACTGAAGCCTATTGGTTAACGTCTGTACAAAGTACAGACCAATGACGTTTGAACCCGCGCGCGGGAGGAACGCGTCCCTATATAAGCGCGGTTCAATCGTCAGGAGCTCATTATATTCGACTGAAGCGCGCAGCCGAATAACACTCGCTGCGTAGACGTTTGTAGCACGGCAAGAGACGCAATGCTTCGTTCCCGTTATTTCAGGGAACCGGGGTTACGTGAGTAACCTAAGCGTTCCCTTTCAATACGGTTCACTTCGCATTGCGTCAGTTAGCTGACGCTATGGGGGAACGTAATCCCATCACGCCGTGCATACACAACGTACTGAAGTGCCTTACCGGAGAGACACTGCGTGTGGCCCTATACCCGGCATATTCACAGCTTTAAAAGCAAATGTGTAAGCACCATATAAATTGTTGACGCGCACACGGTGGGGTTTTAAACGCACCGGGGGCACATAACATAGCACAAGACGGCGAGGTACCGAGCGCGCCGCGGCTGTGCGAGATAAGTAAATTCAGAGTCACGTTGGTGAGCTCGCTGAGCGCACCGTGGTGTACACATAAAACGCATGAGCGTGCATGATTGAGCCGAGAGAACCTGCGCTCGTAGGGCAGGGACGTCTAAGCTGTACAATCTGACAACGTAGACGGCGAAGACCAGCCGGCCGCGTAGCAGATATCAAATATAGATATAGATACCCCTGTAGACCAAGTTCATGAAGAAGCCAAACTCGAACAGAGTGGGCTCTATATAGGACATAGCTCATAGAGGGGCGTGAGCCAGTGCGATGGTTTCAACGATCCATCTAAATAACCACTGTTAGCAACAGACATACGTAGTGAGTGATCTGCGCAGCTCACGAACGGCCGATCTGACTATAATATGCGGCAGAACGGTTCGTAGCGTGGGATTATACAGATACCACAATAGTGTGAACCCAGGTGCACCCTCGAGCGCATCGGGATGCATATAGGTAGTATTATAGTGCACAGATCGGTGAGCTTTCCAAGCGCGCCGTAAATGTGTATTGACTATAAATTGCACGGGCACAGGTGAACACTTGAATACATCGTGAATGCATATAGATGAATCAGAGTGTTATAATGCACAGGCCGGCAAGATTCTCGAGCGCGCCGTCATGTGTTCTGATAATAAATTGTGCGCACACGGGTGAACTCTTCAGTGCACCGTGAATGCGTATAGATAAATCAGTGCACAGAACGCGCCGTGAATGTGTACAGATATGATTGATGAACGTAACGGTGGGCACCCAACGCACCGTGAACGTACACAGATGAACAACAATGTATGTGTCACAAAGCATAACACAGCTGTGTATACAGGTGAGCTTTCCCAAGCGCATCTTATTGTATACCAAAATGTTATAGCGTGTACATGTGAGCTTCTCTAAGCGCACGGTGGACGCATATAATTAAAAACCATATCGTGCATACAGGTGAGCTAATGGGCGCACCTTTAATGCAACAAACCTCAGTAGTGCGCGAAGCAGGGATGTCGAAGCTGTAAACTGACAACGTGGACGGCGGGGACCAGCCGGCCGTGTCACAATTGTCAATGAGAAACCTCTAAGACCATGCCCATGCTCTAAGACAAGTGAGCATAATTGTCACGGGAGGTGATAACGTCAACGATCCATAAATAGCCTGTATTGACAGGTGCTCTAGTGAGTGATCTGTGACGCAGATGAACAGCTGATCGTCTGATGTACGTCAGACGTATGTGTCATACAGGACCTTGGACAGTTCCAGAGCGCTGTGCCTCGGGCACCGTCCGCATCTGAGAAATGACAGGCTTATGAATAAAGTGAATGGCCAGCCGTAAAAGCATGGTTCGCTGTTACCGCCGCCGTCCGCATCTGAGAGATGACAGGCTTGTGAATTAAATGAATGGTCGGTCGTAAAAGCGTGGTTCGCTGTTATCACGGCCACATAGATATAGGTAGGGGAGAGAGCCGCCGTGCCTCTGTAGTGAGGAGAAAAGTGTTCCACCGGCGATTCGCGGGGGGTTTTGACTTTCAAATGTCACTAGACAGAATGGATCAGACTTTGCATAAGGACGCCTCGTGAAAGGGGTCCTAGCAGCTTGTGTCAATGTGTCATAAGGCACGTAATGTAGGTCGTGTCCCACGGATGCCATCTCCGCACGCCCATCGTAATGGGTTAATATTGGTAGTTTATGCATGAGATGCGTATCACTCTGATTGAACATAGCTTATAAAGCGATGCAATGAGTTTATAAAGGAGATGACTCGTCAGCTTGTTCAGGGGGCGAGATCTCAGTCTGGTTCGGTAAATAATGAAACCACCGTAGATTGCCCGACCGCATTATCACAATAACACGGTCGAGAGTGCTGCAGTGCTAAATCATCCTCTTAATGTACCGTATTCACAGTACAAGGTGATTTATATGAGACAAACGGCGTTCCACGCGCCGAAGGCTGATTGCCGTCGTAAAGCGTGTTCAACCCACAGCAAATGCTGGGCTAGCTCGTAATGACAGCACTTCATGCAGCCGTGTGTAACTTAAGCAAGCTTCCCGGCCGTCAGCTCGGGGCGGGACCTTTGCTTAGTCAAACTGAAGTGGACTTATGAACAGAATGCCACGATATTCAGCTTTCTGAGGCTCGTTAGAGGGGTACGTGTGCCCGTCTTAAACGAGATGCCGCGCGCGTCTGACTGTGCGCGCGCTTTAAGCTTTGAAACTTATTGTGGCGGGTAGCAAGCTCACTTGAGGTTGATATTACCCTTAATATCTCCGAGTATTGGAGCGGAGGTGTGAGCGTCTTCGGATCCGCTAATATAAATCAGCTATATGGCCGAAAAACGTCATAAACCGCTTGGCTGTAAGCCTTTGAGTGGCCGTCCGGAGAGGGCGCGATTCAAACGCTTGGAGCCATGCAAAAGTCTGAGGCTGTCCTTCCTCTAGGAAGAGAGAATAACAGCCGTAAGACCGTGCTCGTTTGCGCCATCAGCATCGTAGCGGAGAAACTGAGGTGGGCTGCGAGCGAATTTGGCAGAAAGGTGTTAGAGACACCGTACAGTCGTGGGGTGTCAATACACAGTATATGGCCAAACCGGGGATTTTTCGGCTAGCGTCGATAGAATTATGGACAGCGGGCCGTGTGTGCGTATTACTGATTGCTTGTCAGTAAGGCGATAAAGTGTTTAGAGACACCGTACAACCGTGGGTGTCAAAACACAGTATAGTAAGCACGGAAATTACTCTTTTTAGAGGAATTAAATACCGTTCGCCACTATAGTGAGGTCGCATAGCCGACAGTATTACACAGTATGTTTGGATAAACAGCACACAGAAAACATTTCAGGGCAGTCCAGCCGAGGCGCGACATAACCCCTTTTCTCCCAGACAGTTTCGTTCTCTGTTGATGCAGCTGTGCTGCGGAGACCAGAGCTCAGCCGTTCAGGTGCACAAGCCTCAGTAGTGACGGTGACCGAACGGCTCACGGAGCAGGGTAGTATGTCTAGGTGGTTTAATGTCAGACTGAACCCATCGCAGAGAGGAAGTCTGCCGTGAGGCCCGCGGTTTTGCCGTTTATTAAAAGGGCAGAAAAACCGGGTATATATATATAAGAATGTACCAATATTCAGCGCACTGATATAGGACGGGACTGAATAAAGGGAGGTATTCGGGCCTCAGTATATTATAAACAAATTCGTTCTGCCTCTGATTCCGTCTAAACCAGAGAGAAATTACCAGGCAGACAAAGAATGAGCTATCTGAAGTGAGATCGGCTCAGGCCAGTAAAGCTCTATAATAAGTGTTTTAGCGCTCCAATAGAGGCGTGTCCGCCTTATCGAGCAGACGAATGAGATCGTGCCGCTCCAGGAGGGGAGGGGCATGAAGCTCTCTTATAATGAGTTTCTTGGTGCTCCAATAGCGGCGAATCGGCCCTATCGAGCAGACGAATGAGATCGCGCCGCTCCAGGAGGGGAGGGGCATGAAGCTCTGTAATCGTTGAACACTGGACAGCTGCATTTAGAGGCAGCGAGCCGTAATACCGCGTGCTAGCTAAGCCGTTAAGAGACCTCACCACTGTGGGGAAAGGAGCGAGGGACTCCGCGAGCGTGGAGCACGAGTGGCTGTGCTATGACAGAGACAGGGGCAGACCGCCCGTGTTTGCTTGTCGTATGCATCTATCCAGGTCTACGGTTCCCCGCTTGTTCATCTCAACAAGAGAGGAACGGCAGAGGGGAGCAGCAACACAGACAGAACAGCCATGCGTCGTGACGGTATCACCCGATGCACTCGGGGGATTAATATATGTGCCAGAGATCTCGCCACTGAATGTAAGAGGAGCGAAGGGACTCTGTAAGCATGAACGGTTGCGGTGTGACAGAACACAGGGGGGGTTAGTCCGTGTGTGCTTGTCTATGCATCCATCTAGTCTCATGGCTCGCCGTGTGTTCATCCCGGCGAGAGAGGAACAGCAGGGGGAGCACGAAACATGGATAAGACAACCAAAGCATAAGCGCGGTCCCGGCGTGGGAGGTGCCAGACCGGTAACGCGCTCGGAGGAAATTCATAGCAGAGAGGCTCACCGAGCCGCTGTGCTGGACGCTATTACAACAGCGCCTGCTCTTTTAGCTTATAGCTTTATATTAAAAATATTGATCTTACCGGGCGGCCGCAGGGGAGACCTCGTCAGGCGTGTGTCCGCTGCACAGGGCTCGTACCACGGCAAGCGAAGGCTATCTTCGGTTCTCGGCCGGAAAGCGGCAGGGGAAGACGCTAGACCTGGACTCTGCTATCTTCGGTTCTCAGCCGGAAAACGGCAGGGGAAGACGCTAGGCCTGGACTCCGCTGCAGGGCTTTTGTCAACGGCGAGGTAAGGCTTCTTCTTTTTCTTCGGAGCAGCGAGAGGTTCGAACTATTCGAATATCTGGTTGCCCATTTTTTCAACGACCTTAACGACGTTTAACAACGCATTTCGTCAATAACAGTACAAATTAATATAAAGAGACATAACTACTTCTATAGGTAGTCTATTTAAGTTTAAACATTTTTGACAACGTATATTACATACACAAAACAAGTAAATCAAGAGACATCAAAATGATATGGTACCTCGGTTACATTGCTTGACAAAACTCCCTGAAGCCTGCTCCATCCACGACACTGATCGGTCTCATGTCCTTACAAATGAACGAAATTAATTTATCCATTATGACCTCTTGTTGTGTTGCAGACAAATAGCTTGTGGCGGCGATGCAAAGTAAGTGTTAAGACGTTACTGTTTAGCTGGAGTTCCACACATTGTGGTCTCGTACACACTGCAAACTTTCAGGAGTGACAACCCCATTTAAATGTGAAAATATGATGATTGACACGGAGATAACCATAGCAACGGTCTGCCGTCTCACATGCTTATCACTCACAGCTTTGATGAAAATAATTTAACAGCATTATATTTTGCAATAAACCTCCGTCGTGTCGTTGTGTATTGTACGCATTTGTGAGGCTGCGCGCGCACTTGCAGACAGTGTTGCCAGGTCCTCGTCTTTTTTGTACTCACATACCATTTTAGCGCTTAACCGTTTATGGCTTTTGGCTCATGAAGCGATCAAGTTTTTGGTGTTGTTAAAATGTGAAGGTGACAGTCCCAATATTATGATCTTTGAGGTAAAGCGTTTGGATTTATTTTGGTTTATTATTGGATTTTTCTTGTTCGCTGTTTTTTTAGTGCAAGATCTGGCAACACTAGTCAGCAAACGCTTGTGCCTCTGTCATTCTCTGTACCGCGCATACAGAAGACTTTTCCCCCTTGTAATAATTTATTTCTTCAGAAGAGAGACCTGTCATGTTCATGATGCACGTTTAAACACTTTATTAACTAGTTGTTCATTTCGGTTATGTAGGCTACACACTATGCAAGGTTTCTGTAAACGCGGTTGTCACTGTAGTTTGCGGGAGTTAATGCGGTTGTAGAATGCGATTGTCATGCCAGAAATTACTGAAGTGTGTGTGTACAGAACAGGATTAAGCATTAAAAGCTGAAGTGACAAAAGAATTAATATGCAGTGTGTACAAGATGCCATGCTCATTTGGGTGAACATTTTCGAGATGTGCATCATGTTGCTAGTGGTCGAATGGTATGCTAATAACTTTATCTCGCGGCTCAACAATTTTACCTCCCGACCAAAATCCAAAGTACTTCCAGACATAGCTTTTTAGATTTTGGGGGTTTA
Source organism: Paramisgurnus dabryanus (assembly GCF_030506205.2). Lineage (NCBI taxonomy): Eukaryota > Metazoa > Chordata > Actinopteri > Cypriniformes > Cobitidae > Paramisgurnus > Paramisgurnus dabryanus. The sequence goes on along the minus strand of NC_133342.1, from coordinate 31,602,296 downwards.
AATCGCTTTCTCTGCTGCGGTCGACTTTCTGCCATCTTCCATGCAAGACGCGTCAACTTTTACCAGTGACAGACAGTGTGACTACTGTGACCTGTCCCTGAACCAGCAGACACCCACGCCTCTACTACCGCAGGCTTTAAAAAATATATATAATTTATTCGAATATTAATTTTCATATTCGAAATTCGTTTTTTTTAACTATTCGAATATATATTCGAATTTAGAATATTCGTTGACAGCCCTAGTAGTTTCCATGTAAAAATGACTTACAGCTCCCCCATGTGGTTGAAAAGCGCAACAGTGCCTGGTATCAGACACTCTTCTTCAGGCAGGGGGAGGGGCGGGGCTGTGTTTCCTACCCTCCACCGCCACTTTCAGAGTGTGCTTGTAGCAGCTAAGAGGCTGCTCAGGTTGCAGCAACAGTACAATTTGTCCAGTTAAAGACACACTATGCAGTTATTTTACCTTAATATAACAGCTTCAAAGTCATTTCGATGGTAAACGAAGTCATAGTATGGCGAATCATCCCCCTGTTGAAGCTCGGGAAGGACGCCGCTACCAAAACCAGCAATGCAAGCTTGAGAGAACCGCCCCTGACAAATCTCGCGAGAATCACGACTTGCTTTACGGCAACGACGTCACACACGTTAGGCTTGTTCGACTTCGTGCAGCGCTGCAAGAACCGGCAGTCGGATGACGTAAAAGTACCGCGAGAATGATCAGAGACGGCACTTTGACGTCATCCGGCTGTCGGTTCCTGCAGCGCTGCACGAAGTCAAACAAGCCTATAACAACAACTGCACACGCGCATTTGAGACGTGATGCTCGATGAGGGAAACAGCTAAGAAAACCCGTTCGGAAGAGAGTAGAAAGCGATAAAGAGAATCTGACCGAGTTAGGAACCGGACAAGAGTCCCACTCGGTCAGGTTTTTACTCGTTGGCGTGAGCTAATAGACAGCCCTGGATGCAAAAGGGATGCTGATCTGGCGATCTTGTTGATGGACAAGTAAGTAAATCTCTTATTTGTAAATTTGTTTGCGGTCTATGTTGTATGTGGTTGCGCTTGCTTGTAGTGTGTATTTTTTTACTAAGCTGTTCATTCATCCAGTGTTGATAATTAGACCAGTAAAATAACTTCAAGGGTCTAGCTAGCTTACGATCATAAGAGCATTTAGCAGACTTGCTAACAAACACTCGTTTCTCTTACATGTTTTTTTTGGCCATCTAAACTCAAGTGTTGTGTTGTGATGTGTACGTAGTCATTTGTCTAATTTCGATTTCTTATGGCCAACGAATAACGGCCAATGTTATGAAATAATGCAACGTATACAATTAACTTTGTCAATACATTTTGTAATGTTTACATTACAATTAAAAAACAAATGAAATTATACAGTAGACATAACGTTAGACTATAGACTGTTTACTTGTGATTAAGCTGCAATCTTGTAAAAACGTAATAAGCCAGCAAACGCGGTAGGCTACTTTTATTATTATATGCCTACTCTACACTTGGCATGAACTTCATATTATCCTATTACCATCATCTGTAGTTTAGTAGACATGCAGTAGCCTAATATTTGTATGAAATTGTGAAACATTCCCTGGTCATTATCTTCGGAGTCCATCTCACGCCCAACACTATCCTTACAGGTACGTACAGAGTGGGCGTGCGAAATTACGACAGTTGCAAGTTTTCCCCAGTGACTCTAGGGGTCGCTGTTTGACAAAAACATCAAACTGCATGGAATGCCTTTAAAAGTTGTTCTATCACTGAAATAATTTTAGAGACATTATTTAAAGGTAAAAAAAACTACATAGTGTTGCTTTAAAGTGCCCATGAAATATTTTTTTTCCTTTTAGTAAAAATATGTTAGGCTTAAGGATGTATAAAAACTGACATGGTTCAAAATGCTAGTAATATTTACATTCAAAAGATATAAGCTTTAAAAACAGTAAATAAAGAAAGTCTAGAATTTTTATGACATCATCTTAAACTTTTTTTCTAGTCAAGTTTCCTGTCCAATCAAATGCTCTCTAGACGGTGAAGCATCCCGCCCCCACTATTACACAGAACCTGCTCCTGAAATCTTAATACATTTACTAGTTTTTATATGATGAATGGCACATAATGCACTATGTTTGGAAAATAAATGATTTAGACAGTATAAATATGCTTTCAATTGGGGCGAATGATCACACACACATGAGATTGACAATTTTTAATACATTTACTAGTTATTACATGATGAATGGCACATAATGCACTGTGTATGGGGAAATAAATGATTCAGACAGTGTAAATACTGTACGCTTTTCATTAGGGTGAATGAAGTCCGATATCACGTCAGTGTCAAGCGAGCTGCTTCATCGCACGCACATAAGGTGCTCCGGTCCAGTGCACAAAGCAGATCATATGCACGAATCTGCGCCGTAAATAAACACAGAACGATGTATTTTAAAGCGCAACGAAGGAGATTAAACCGAAAAAGGTTTTATTAACAGTTTATTATTATAGTATATATAAATATATATAGTTTTAACTTTTGAGACACCCACAAGCTGTCAAATGTGGATTTGCTGGACTGTGTCATAAACAGAATGATATTGTTTTTTTTTAAAAGGGGGAAGGTCCCCTCAACAGTTTCATATTTACTTGTTTTTTGACGCTCACACCGGCGTTTATCTGTTTATTTCTGTGTAACTTCTCTGCGAAAGCATTCACTGTAGTGGTGGAGCGAACATGAGCACAAGCACATCTGGCTTGCGCCATAATATATGAGACGTCAAGACATCATCGCGGCCTCTGTTAGTGATTGCGTGTTGTCGCGAAAACTGACGAGACTGCATCTTTCCTCCTTGAAAATATAATTACCTGAATCGTAGAAATGCTGGATTAAGATCGTTTGGGGGGACGAATCGAGAATCACAATCTTTTAACACAGTGCAACCTGTTGGGTCATGAAAATGAATGTGACATTTATGTGAAACTGTCTAATGGTGCTTTTCCATTGCATAGTACCCCACGGTTCAGGTCGGGTCAGGTCAGCTCACTTCACTTTGGCTTGGTTAGCTTCTCCATTGAGTTTAGTATCACTTCAGAGTGGAAGGGATTATAGGCGTGTTGTTATATTTGTGCTGCCTACTGCTGTGACATCATACAAATGAGAGCATCATTGGAATGCAGTGTTTCCCATACATTCATTTATTTCTCAGTCTAGCACAAAATCAAAAATGACCACCACAAATAAATGTTTGCACAATGTTTATCACTATACCTCTGTATTACATGACAGTTTTTGTACAAACACCTTTGGCATTAGTCGATGCGCTCCGCTGAGCCAAGTTGCAAAAAGCCTTGCATGGGGACGTTTGCGTCGCCAATGTGCCGCCACAAAACGCAAGTCTGGAAAACACTGCTATGGTGTCCTTTATTATTAACATATGTGTTTTTACCACTAAAAGGGAGTTTGGGAATTTACAACAAAGCACAGATGACAACAGGTTTGCTCAAAGCAGTGCAGGCACAAAGGTAAAGCTAATCTTGCATTTAGCATGATGCTAGTAGTGATGATTCTCTCAGACCAATCAGTGATCTACAGTGTTTTAACATCACGTTTTAGTATGAGCTCATCTTGCCTGAAATCTCAACCGAGGTAGTACTAAAAAAGAATTGGGTACCATGCACCCAGTGGAAAAGCCCCCAAAAGTAAGCTGATCCGACCCACCCGTGGGCTACTATGCAATGGAAAAGCTCCATTTGACAGCATTAATTTATTTTTATTTAGTTTCCAATTCATCTTTGAGGTATTCATTCACACATTTGTGTCGATGTAATTATATAATTACATATCAAATAAATATATCAACTTTTTAAAATTTTAAGCTTTATAAATATACACTGGCTTCCATTAAACTAAATTTTTCTATAAAAAGTAGGATTACTGAAAATACAGCAATGAAATTCCCAGAAAGTTCGAAAGTTGCTATTCATAATACATGTTGGTCTATTAAATATTTATCACAACATGAGATAAAGAATGATCCCCATTGCAGGATATCTTTTAGAAAGAACTTTTTTCTAGAATAGACCCAGGCAAAAATGGCAGCGGTCGTAAACCTCTCACAACCTTGCCAAACATGTGCCACCTCCTCGCACAGTTTACGTACATCAGACCCTCTGGAGCATTTCCAGAGAAGAATGAATCTTGGATGAAGGACATGTGGAGAATGTAAATGTCCTGTCTGTGTTTCCCCTAAACTACAATTTCTCAGCTTCAGTTATGTAGACAGCTCGTCTGTCTTCCCCCTCAGGGGATGCGTGATGACATCTGTCGCCACATATGGCGTCCAAAAAGAGTGTTTGTTTTTAAATCTAATGATAACACGACAGTGAGATCTATTATGTGGAGGAATGATAATGGGATTGCTGATCATATTTTCCCAAAATGATTCATCCTATTAGATATTGGTGCCGCGCGTTTCTGTAGGAAAACTGCAAGAATGATGATGGTTTCGAGGGCCAAAGACGGAGGCCAAGATTAAATTGTGGAAGGGAAATAGCCTATGTTTATGGAAAGTGGATACCGCTTTCATGTGATAAGGACTATTGCAGAATAGTCATCTAAAATGATTGTTTTACAGTGGCGATGAAGGCTGATTGGTGAGAGGCGTGCTTTATTTTGTCTGTTTTGGTTCTAAAGCGATAGGTCTTGGATACTGTCTGCTGTATGCAGATCTATTATTGTATTTAACCTCACAGCAGACTGTGATCTCCTGCCAAGGTGTATTTTAAGGATATTAGGGTATGCTTGCATAGCATTTATGCCGGCTTTTACTTGCATTTAATTCAATAATGGCCATTCAAGGCTTACGTGTACTGGGAATTTGATCAGCAAAAACAAGTACATCCAATTTTTTATGAATGCTTCTGTTCAGGAACTTTAGACGGAGGAGATAATCTCTAAACCTCTTGTTCTCCAAAACCATCACCATCACCCTGAACTAATCGTTGAAATGAACATTCAATTTGTGCCTTTGGACAGTTAATAAATAAATAATATGCACACAAACATGACATTTCAGTCCTGGTTGTTGATATGCACTAAGGACAAACTGACTGTATTGACCACCTCAAGGACTCACAACAAGAATGAATAGCCAATAAATATAGTATTTTAAAACATTAGCATGCACAAGAATGCACTGACAGCATGTACTTACATACTCTGCAAAAAAAGTACAAATTTCAGTACAAATATCTTTAAAAAGTTTCAATCAAGATGCATTTTTTATGAGCAAAATGGCCTACGATAATAAATCTAGTTGTAATAAATAAATTCTGCCAATGGGGTAAGAAATTTTTTCTTGAATTTTTCTTTGATTAATGTCGAGTTCATACTGCATGAATTTCAATGTAGTCGGGTAACAGATCTTTTCACACCGCATGACTATCTGGGGTAGCGTTCAGTCACTGCTGTTTTCACACTGCATGACTTTACCATAGGAAGAATCGCCGACAACTTTGTCCCAGTCCGCAAACTACGTCTCACAGCCAAACTCGTAGATCATAACTCCTCCCCAGACTTCCAGCTGCCCTGTATGCTGCTCTCTCATTGGCTGTAGATCATCGCCAATGTTTTTTCAGTGAGAACACCTTTCACATGGCATGATTTTGAATCGCTGACAGCTCCAGATATCTAGCATGTCAGATATCTCACGGATTGTCATGTACATTTTAAATTGAACAGAGATGTTTAACATGTGGAGAACTTCCTGTATTTGGTTCGGCCCAAGGTCGAGCAGCGTTCACACCATAGATGAGTCGCACCAGAGTTCGGCGATAGCCGCTCCGAGACCACCTGTTAAAAGAGTACGGCTGTTGTGTTCACACTGACCAAAACGAACCGTACACGGACCGAAATCTCATTTGGTCTGACCTTAACAGTGCCTGTGTGAAATCATAAGCATTATTTTTCTTACCCTATTGGCAGATTGTTTTGCTTGTTTTAAGCACAAGTTCACTTAAATATTATATTTTTGTACAAAAAAAAAAAAAACTAGACCTATATTGCTAATCAAAAATATCTTGATTTATTTTTTTATTATTATTTGTACTGAAAACAGGACAATGCTAGGTAAGAAAGTCATTATTTGCAATGAAAAACATTACATAGGCTACATGTGTGCATAAATCGTGCACATCATACATAATAAATAATTGTCTGTGGAATTGTGATCAGACTGTTACAGTATTGCTAGTGCTAGAAGGCAGGTGTGTGTGTCTTAATATATCATCACACATTGAATGCAAAATTGTCATAACCATACAAGCCAGTAGTCTGACTTATGTGAGGACATAAATTACTGACACTAAGAAGATAGCTTGATAGATAACAGGTTTATTACACTAGACATGTCATTCCAGCTTGTGGAGATGTGCCAAAGAAGAAAAAATGATATAAAAATAGAAGAGCAAAACAACTTATAATACCATAACATGTATACATTATTAATTGAGAACAATAATTAAGTTTCGTCAGAAATAAAGCGATTAATAAAGTGAAGTGATATTGTAGTCATTTACACTGGCAGTATAGTACCCTGGTGTCCATTCACCAAGGAAGCAAAGAAATCTGCGCATGCATTTCTGACAGTGAGTGCGTTTACATGCACAGAATAAATGGATAACTATCAAAAATCTGCTTATTATAGAAAACTGTTTTCATGCGTTTACATGCAAATCAGTAAACTGTCCATGCAGAAAACTGCATTCACATGGGACTTGGAGATTTGTTAGGTTTCTCGCAGGCAGTGATGTCACCGCCTATAGTACATAATAGTCATTTAGAAAGCCGATGGTGTATCTGTCTTATATGGCGTGAGGTGTCTGCAGAACCTGTAAATATAACAGTTTTTCTGACAACAGCTTTAGTCGAGCGGAGACTTTTACAGGGTACCCGCGGAGTCTTAAAAGTCTTGAAAAAGCATTGAATTTCATTTTCCCATATTAAGGCCTTAAAAGGTATTGAATTTCACCTCAAAGTCTTGAATTTTTCACGGAGGTCTTAATTTTTCAAATGATCAATAGATTTATATGCTGTTAATTCAGACACAAAACTCACGTGCACGAAAACCACGCGCGAGTGATAGATACGAGCGCAGAACACTATCCATGTTTGGAACAGCATCTTAGCAGAACACTATTCACGCGCGGGAAAGCATTCTCGCGTGTTCACAGAACACTATTCGCGAGCTGAAAAAAGTCCTCCCGAGAGCGCACCTCTGTTCAAAGCGCACAAATGCAGTCACACGAGCAAAGTAAAAAGTTAAGTAAAAAGGCTGGGATGATAAAGTAAAGGGTGGGATGAGCGCTCGCTCGACTCTCTCTATGCGCTTGCAGTAACACAACACGCACTCGCTCGATCAAGTTGACTTTGGGACTGTGGGGGCAGGACAATGACGGGTGTCCAAGCACCTGTGATCGGTTGTTTGATTTAATCAGTGACACACACAATCTTCTGTTCCACAATCCGTATCTAGTAAATCTAGGAGAAGACATGTTTTAATATGATCATTATGTCGGAGAAGGTCATTTATATGTTAAACAATAGTCTTGTGTGATCCATGCAATAATAAGCTGCAAACAATAATGCAAATTTGAAAGCTATTATATATTTTGTTTGCTGTTTAATTAGATAATATCATCTTGCAATATATACTATAGGCTACATATTTACATTGTCACACTAAGTTAGCATTAGAAAACTTTAGTATGGTCCTGTATAAAGATTAACAGAAAAGATTGACAGAAATATATCTATATATGAGCTTGTGTCCAGTTTTTTGTTTGGTGCAGTGAACAGATCTCTTGTCTTTTTAGGGTCAAAATAGCATTACATTTTAATTTGTTGTTGTGTTTGAGGGGTTTTTGTTTCATTTGCCATAATATGGTTAATTTTGTTTGTCAGTATTGTTCTGGTTCGGAGCATTACTGATGAGTGGTATTAGATGTTGTTATTATCTTAACTATATTAAACAGCAAAAAATTAATACCTTAAAATTGGTGTTATTGTTTGGTTTGCAGCTTATTTCATGGATCAAACAAGGCTATTGTTTTAACATAAATTACCTTATCCGACATAATGGTCATATTAAAACGTGGCGGGCTGCACAAGATAAAGAGGAGGGCCACATGTGGCCCCTGGCCCTCCAGTTGCCCATCCCTGATTTAGGGATTTTCAAATTTACAATAAATGTACATTTAAATCTATTAAATCTATTTGATTGTTGGTTTTGATTGTTGGGTAAAGATAAGGGTTAGGCCGTTTGGGCCTTGGACTCAGCCTTTCAGAGGCATGTTGTCATGAATGTTCAAACACTTGTAAATAGTAATTATTTGAGCTATATTACGTTATTTAAAATGATTTATTCTACTCGAATGGGCGCGATGTAGGTATTAAATTTCATTTGAAGTGGTATTAAAAAGGTCTTAAAAAGGCCTTGAATTTAGGTTTGACAATCCTGGGGGTACCCTGTTTTATGCGTTACTTTGCGCTTACTTCCGCGTGTGACGTTTATCTTTCACACCCCGAGACATGCGCACATAGACAAAACCGTGAGACAGACGGTTAAGGGGCCCTATTTTAACGATCTGAAACGCAAGTGCGAAGCGCAAAACGCAAGTGACTTTGTGGGCAGATCTTGGGCGCTGTTGCTATTTTCCCGGCGGGAGAAATAACTCTTGCGCCAGGCGCAAATCAATAAGGGGTTGGTCTGAAGTAGGTTCATTATTCATAGGTGTGGTTTGGGCGTAACTTCAAATAAACCAATCAGAACTCTATCCAACATTCCCCTTTAAACGCAAGGGCGCAAGTTCCATGGCGGGTTGCTATTATTATGACGGATTTACCAGGCGCACGTCAGGAGCGGTTCACAGCCGAGGAGACCCACGTTCTTGTAAGAGCAGTCAAAGACAGAGAAGTTGTTTTGTATGGGGATGGGAGAAACCCGCACAAATCAGCGTAGGTTAAAAAGGCGTGGGAGGAAATAGCCACAATTGTATCATCAGCTGGCATCCCCAGAACGTTGTGCCAAGCGCTACAATGATGTCAGGAGACGGGGGAATCCCAAGCTTGCCAGCATAAATCGGGCACGCCGTGTAACGGGAGGTGGATCTGCCTCTACACATGACCTGACGCCAGCAGAGGACATCACTGCGTCCACCCTCACCACTGAAAGGGTTTGGGGGCTTTGAAATCTAACCCAAGAAACGCAAGCAAGGTCCGACCCCAAAGTACACTTACAAATCAAGTTCATATACATTAAGGTTTCTTATGAAAATTTTTAATTATTATTTACATAAAATAAACATAATACAGCCACACAACAAATATGAAAATATTTTAATCGTTATTTGCATTTTAACGCAGCCACACAATAAATAAAAACTATCACCACAATGCTCACCACTATGATTCCCCTTATCTCATGTGTTAAAATTTTTTATTGTAACAATTTATGATTTGCTAAAATAACTGTTGCATCTGTGTAGATTAGATAAGCAAAGTGTGTGCGCGTTGTGCACGCTATACATTATGGTCAAGCATGCACCCTTAAAATAGCATAATGAACAACGCGCCACTAACTTTAGACTAATTTTTTTTGGTCAGTGGCGCAATTGTTTTTTGAAACTGCAAAATAACATCAGGGATGGTTTGCGCCGGAACACGCCTCCTTTTTTGCGCTGAACCGCCCAGGGAGCGCACGTTCATTCCCTAGTTTGTCGACGTGCGTCTGTGAAGGGAAAAAACTTGCTGTGCACCGGTGCAAAATATGAATGATACATGCGTCACTGACAAAGTCAATTGCGCTGGGTGCAAGATAGGGCCCAAGGTGTTTACATGCCACCCGAAATCGGGATAATGAGCAAAAAACTACCTCTGCCGATAATTTTTTGCTTACACTGTTTATGGGCTTTCCCCGATAAAAGAAAAGCCTTTAACGCCTTTACATGACCCCACGTGTTATCAGTTTATCAAGCATTATAAGCATAAGACTGTGCATGTAAACGCAATCTATGGTTTCCAAACGGCACAATTACCATGACATTGAGATTACTCAAGTCAGATCAAGTAAACCAGAGTTTGATTGAATCGAGTGAGTGTGAAACCAGACCAATGCTGTAGGAACATCACACTCGGGGTCGGACCGCAGCAAAAATATGAGAATGCCCTAACAAAGTATATAGTAAATCCCTGACTGTTAACCTAATGTTGACAGTGAGCAAACCAAAGGTGACAGTGGCCAAGAACAAAACTTTAATGGAGACTTTAATGAAGAAACCAGACTTAGCGGGAAGGATCAGTTATCCTCTGGCATAATAACATAACACTGCTGGATGAATACTGTTTGGTAAAAAATAACTGAGCTGCATTAACAACATTTAGCTGTCCGGGCAGCTATGCAAACCATCTATTAAAAGGTAATTTTCACAAAAAATGCAGCATGAAGTTCAAACAACTTACTATTTTAAGTTTTGACCTGTGATAAGTTGACATAACATAAAAATATATGTTGATTTGACAAAAGTGCTGCAATTTTTTAAAGTGTAGTCAGCATTTAGTCATTTTTTGTAAAAAAAAAAAACCTTTCAAGTCTATTTTATAAATTTTTTTAAACCGAATTAAAACATCCAGCTATACAACATCAGAAAAACCAGACATGCTACGTGTATGGTCCTAGTTCAAGCTCTTGTCAAATCAAGACTGGACTACTGCAACGCCCTACTGGCCGGCCTTCCAGCAAATGTAACCAAGTTCCCTCAATTGATCAAGAATGTAGCAGCAGGTCAGGTCTTCAATCAACGAAAAAGCCCAGGTTACAGCCCTCATGATTTCACCCTACCAGCTGCCTGTAGCATCAATTTCAATTCATTGAAACTGACCTCCAGGAGAGTAAGAGAAAATTAATCCTCTTATCCCAACTCACTCCTACAGGTACGTGTCCCATCACGCCATTTACCCTTGGTAAATGAACCATGGATGTTATATCACAATGAGACACCTAATCACTCATAAAAATGTTTATCCATTCTGTTTCTCCCAGGTGAAATTAACTGCCAGCCTCCACAAGAGCCTCGGACTCCATCACAACCTTCAAGAATAACTTTAAACACACCTGTCCCACAACTTTACCACAAACTTAGTCTTTTATATTGTTCATCTGTCATAACTTCAGCTCTACTTATAAACATCACACTTGATGTTGGCTTACTGACAAAATGTTAAATGCTTTCCCATTTATAAATTGCTGGATAAATAATGTAACGATTATATTAAACATTTTGGTGTAGTGACCCTTAAACATAAAGCCAGTTGCATCGCTGACTTGCATTTATTACCGTTCACAATGGCAGGTCTTAACTTTATGATACAGTTTATATTTGGAAACAGTTTTAGCCATCCATCTGGGATTGATTGTAAATGAAAACCCAGCTAAATTCATGTTTTGTGATTTACTTTTTTCTACATAAAATCAAAAGAACATTCTGTCAAAATATAACCTTGATATCTTGAATATTGACTGAGTAAGGTCATGTCAAAGATTGAAATCAATGATTGAAAACAAACTTTGATGCTCCTATACTCTGATACTTAGATTATGAGATTTTAGATTGGATTTCACAAACAGGGTCGCACATTTGCATCCATGCCTCTAGGGTCTAACTGCCTTTCAACCAATTTGCAGGAGACATGAAGCAAAGTCAAATGACTGGATGTTTACATTGCCATAAAGCCTTACCATGTCTCTGAGAAACTGGAATGCTTAGTTGACTTTCATTAAACAAAGATGTGATAAATTATGATGTACTGTATAAAAGTTTCATTGTTTTGACTAGGCTGTGCAAAAATATTAATAATTTGTATCCACGGTAGTGTATAGATATTTCGATCTCTACTATCGATATTTTTAATAACCCATCAAATCCCTCTGTGTGCGTCAAACGACTTCCTCCGCCACTGCTGTAGTTTTCGCTGTCCAGTTGTCTGTCATTTACGGCCATTCGGCCAATTTCTCAGAAGTTAGCGGGAATGAGAAAATGACAGAAAAATTAAATCTGCAGCTTTCAAAGCCGACATGTGGAAGCACTTTGGCTTTAAAAAAAGTGTAAGTGATTTTTACATTTTTGATAAGAAAAGAAAAAGTAAAGTACCCAGCCCTAGTTTTGACTATGTTCATTATGACAATAGCTTTCAAAAAATCATTGAGCTTTGTTTAGCTTAAACTGGTCAAACTTGGCCAACATTAAGAAAATATTCGTTTTTGGCCTTCCTCCATTTCAGGTCATGACTGTGATTATATGGTTTACTGTAAGCTGGAATGTAAGAACTGAGACACACAGAGACAAAAAATATGTATGTACTAAAATAATCATTTATCAATGAATTGTATTTTTGTGGCTGCATTTAGCATAATGTCTTTTTCCATTCAGGATTGACTGTATAAGCGTATGATTTCTCAAAAGCGATTGATGCTTTCAAAAAGGCGTTGTATCATTAAGTCGATGTTAATGCATAGTTTCCTCAAGCAACATAGATACTGATTGTATTTGTTGTTAATCGGCATGATGAGATCATGCCAAAAAAGCTCTTAAGCCTTCAAATTCCCTTAAGCTTGGGAAATGTGTAATGTTTGTAAAACCAGAGTCAGACCCAAATAGCCTCCAAAGCTTCAGCCAACCAGATTATCACACTGAACAAGATGTTGTAGTTTTCTTTAGTTTCTCATCAGTGTCTAAAATGTGAAGGTTGTCTGGCTGTAACATCTAACCATGTCTGGCTTGACAGAAGCAAGGCGTTTTAATTTGAAGGTTTAAGGGTTTAAAACGTACGGTTGGAAGTCAGGGCCGCAGTCAATACAGTTCACAGTTTTATCTGGCAATTAGTCGAATGTTGGATTGACGGAGTAGCTCAGCCTCACCTGTCTCATTTTTCCCTGATGGTAGCATGTCAGTCTTTCCTTCTCCTTTAATAACAGTTGTTCACAGGGGGCTAGTGCGTGTGCGCTTCAATGTCATGTCTATTTAGTTAACCTCTGGTCAGAACAGGGTCAAAGACAGATTTATCAGCATTATAAAGACCTTGTGGTGTAGTTTACTTAGATAGGGCAGACGCAGGCCTGTCAACAGTTCCTTTGTTCATTTCTTGTAGCTATCAGATTTTCATTTGAATGTTTTTTTTTATACCATTTACTAACTGGATTAGGTGATTTAGATTTTTTAGAATTTTGTTTTAAAAGTAAGCTATAGGTTTTCAGTATTGGCAGTCAGTGCCGGCCGTTGGCTTATTTTTTCGAGGATGCTCGATGCGAAGTTCGTCACAACATGTATGTCGCTCGTCATGTGGGTGGTTCATTATTTCAGAATATGTGTTCTGCACGTCGTGTGATCCTATGTGCATCACGTGATCTTATGTCAAAATAAGTGCCTGCTGCAGACACGTCTAAGCGGTTTTTGATAAAAGAGACGTTCGCGTTTGCCAGATACTCACATAATCTCATGCGTAATCATAGTTTACTGTTAAGCAGAGATGCTCACAAGTCTCTGAGCTCGAGTCCGAGTCAAGTCTGAAGTCTTTGAGCTTGAATCGAAGTCAAGTCTGAAGTCTCTGGGCTCGAGTCCAAGTCAAGTCTCAAGTCTCGTTGTAACAAGTAAAACTCTAAGTAAGGGATAATGTAGAGGCAGCCGGTAGTTATTGGGAAATAAGCCCCGACAGTGTGATCAGGACCCGACGCGAAGCGGAGGGTCTTGTATCACACTGAAGGGGCTTATTTCCCAATAACTACCGGCTGCCTCTACATTATCCCGCTTATTACACGGCTACTTGCCACATAAGAAAAAAAACTGGACATGAATATGAATTTGAAACATTTTATTGGCATATTTGTTTTAAATTAACATTTTTATCCTTCCGCGAAACTTTGCACAGATGCATAAAATGATCGTAATACCTTATTAAGATCCTCTGCTTCATACTTGTCTGTCTCCATTTTTTTTCTCTTTGACCAGTCTTTGAGAAGTTTTAATGCCCATTCCGTATTTTTTTGTGTGTTGGCTTCGTAGCTGTCATGCTCTATTTTGTCAAGTTCAGTCTCAGTAAGCTGTCTGTGTCTTGTCGTGGTTGTCGAGTGTTTGTCACAAGATGGCGCCAAACAGACAGTAATCTCTATTGATCTTTATTGGCGCGGAGCGATTTTACTCGTGCAAGTAGTCCGGCTATGCGTTATTATTTTGGAGCGGTTATTATTTGAAAAGAACGAACCTGCAAATGTCTCAACTGACCAATCAGAATCAAGCATTCCAGAGAGCCTTGTAATAATAACAAATAAAGAAATTATAAACATTTATAAAAAAGAACAAAGTTGCACATTAAGTAAGGTCTTAAATTAGCATTAGGTACAGAAATTAAATTAAATGTATAATAACTTTATTGTACAAATGAAATATTATTATTATTATTTTTGAGCAATAGAAGGGATTTTCTGTTTGTCTTGGGTTGTTTGATTAACATAAATGACACAGACTTAAGTAGGTTAATTGAGGTTACTGTCCCTTTATTAAGAACAAATAAGCCCAGACTGGTTTCTGACTGATTTCTTAAGACATAAACAAAAATGTTTTTATTAGAAAAAGAATACTGTGAGATAATTTTGTGTGTATGTGCCCTGTCAAGAAAAGAAAGATTTTATGTTGGCTTAACTTTTGAAACACTTCTCTCTGTATGTGCACTACTGAGGGCACTTAAACGCGTGCTCAAACACAGGCAGAGGGCGAATTCCAAACAGTGCTTCAGGAAGAAGATGCAGCAGTCGCTTCACATAAAAACGTTACGTTGTTTTTCATTGCTCTATTCAGACAATGTATGTTAATGGACTAAGTATGACACAAAGTAGCGCAACTCTGGACCTGACTGGAGCTGGACCGGACACATTTAAACGCATGTGAGTACAGAAATCTGCTCAATTGAGCGCCTTTTTGCGGTTAAATTGTTTAACCATTTAAACAATTGCAAGCCTTAGAAACACGTTAATGATGAACTTACCCTATTTAAATTGCATATTAATCCGCAAATCGTATGCGAGCCGAACCGCGGATCCGTCACAGCACTACCCAAAGCTTCAGATGAATGGCACAGGAGCAGCCGGCAGTCGACATGTATGTTCGCGGCCGCGCGCGCGGAGCAGATACGTCACATGTTACGTCGTGGGCAAGTTGTAGGTAACGGAGGGAGGGGTATGACAGCGAGCTCATCAGACGTTTCCTAAAAATAAACATTGTTCACGAGTCGCGCGGCTCGAGTCCTAGTCGAGTCTGAAGTCTTTGAGGGTCGAGTCTCAAGTCGAGTCTGAAGTCACTGTGTTTGCGACTTAAGTCGCACTCGAGTCCGAGTCTCAAACTCGAGTCCCCATCTCTGCTGTTAAGGGAGTGTCTTGCGTGTATTTTGTGAACCTGAGCGTCTTTTTTATCATAAACGGTTTTGACGTGTGTGCAACAGGCATTTATTTTGACAAAACACGTGATGCACATGGTTCACATGACGCAACAAACACATATTTTGAATTTGGGCCCCTCGGATGAGCAGTCACGGGCTGCCACTGTTGGCAGTGTGTTATAAATATTGGGTATACAACTAGACATAGGTTTACTCTAAGATTCTGGTTGATAAAGTCAGCAATTTCCAGTTTCCCAAAAACTTCAGATTATTAATTAAATGACTTAAAGGGATAAAATCAGCCAAAAAATGAAATTTCCCCCATGATTTACTCACCCTCAAGTCATCCGAGATGCATAGTCTATCATTTTCTTCCAATTTTTATAATGTATGAATATGGGGTCCACCTACTTCAAGATGAGAGTGTACACACTTTGCGCAGGGTTGCTTGCTGCTGCTCTTTGCCTCCGCCCTCCGCATTTGTCATACGTCACTACAAAAAGTGCACACACTGCGCTGATACTCTCTCCTGAATGCAGAGGCGTCTCAGATGTTAGTGTTCCCGAAAGCTAGTTATTTCATTTGTAAAGTTTTAAATATAGATATTTCTACAACAAAATGGCACGGATAACCCTTAGAAGGCCTTTGTTTTAGGGATGTTCATATTGACCGTTTAACCATTAACAGAAGGTAAGAATTTATCACCAATTAAATGTAGCGTTTTACATTTTGAAAAATGCTAACGGTAGCCGCCTAGCAATGAAATCATGATCCCACCCTCCAGTCAAATCGCCATCCAAAGTCACGCCTCTTTCAAAACACATGAACACGCACAGATCAGACGGTCATATCTCATGTCTCATTCACCAGTGAGAAAACTTTGCAGTACAAAGTGAATAACATTTCCAAAATAACCAACATAAGCAACTGGTTTACATCAGAATTAGTTTAAGCACACTTTCGGTTGTGTAGACGTATATATCGTTGCGCTAATCCCTAAAACGAACACAAATTTCATAAGCAACACAATGTTTCATCAAAGTAGAATATCTGAATCCATCTCAATACAAACATATCGCGTACCTACCTTACCAAAATAAACAGTGTAACGACCCTTTCAGACCCTTTGCCTCCTGCAGCTGTTTGCATCTCGTGGTTAAGCAGTAAAGTTACTGATGTTAATTTGGGTTTTTGCTGTTTGCTGATCAAGGCAATTTTTGCTGTTGTTGTTATAAAAGATGTCTTTCATTTTGTGGCTCCTGTGCAGGTTGTCAATTCAGCAGAAAAGTTTGCCATTCTCGCTGTTTACGACAGGAGGTGAGCGCACATGAACGCGCCGGTGACGTATGGTGTCTGTGTGGACTCGCTGCGCGGTGGGCATTCAAATTACGCTTACGTATGAGGGACAAAAAAGGCAACGTCCGTTCGGACCGAAATCTATGATTGGTTGAACATTTTTTGGTCCTACGCCTTTCACAGATGACTTAAATTTCTACAAATACATTTAAACAACTTAACAAAGTGATTGCTATCAGGATGTGAGGAGACATTTAACCAGCATAACTAAAAATGTTTCAGGATCAAATCTGTTACCCTACCCTGTTACCCTATCTTTCTGTCTCGCGCACATCAGGACAGACCTTCGCTGATGGCCTCTGACCCTGACCATAAACATCTCTCTTTTTGCACAAATGGAGAAAGATGACGCAAAAGCAAAACTTTTTGAAATGCGTCCTGCTTTAGAAATGGCCACTGTGGTAGATGAAACAGAGACAATCTGCCCTTTTTGGATTTTTGTTTATCCCCTTGGAGCATTTGGATTACTTTTGTGAAGGATGAATAAAATTTTTTTGGGTCATATTCATAGATTTAAAAAATTGGAAGAGAAAGGACATTCCCTGCAAGCAAAAACCGAGATGCTGAAATGACGGCTAACTATAGAACCAATATAGTCCAGCTATGAGTAACCCCCTTCTACCTTAAATAACTTTGAATTTGGTTAAATGCCATATTTGCCAAAATAACTTGAAGATGTATGATATTCCAACATGTATGTCATCAGGTGTTCAAGGTGTTTACTTTCATTTTTTTAAACGTATACGCATCGTTTATTCTTGGGCTACGGACTACGTCTATTAGACTTTCACTGATAGCCCAAATTTAGCCTTGTTTTAGCCAATATTGCTTGCTGGGTTGCTAAAACAAAAAAATTACCTTCCAAAGCACCTCCCTCTTTGAAATGAAGCCGCTGCATTTTGGTCAATTAAACCAGCTATAAAAAATATGCCTCCTAAGTAAACTTGAGCTAATTATAGGCATTATTGCAAGAGCCTTG
Source organism: Paramisgurnus dabryanus (assembly GCF_030506205.2). Lineage (NCBI taxonomy): Eukaryota > Metazoa > Chordata > Actinopteri > Cypriniformes > Cobitidae > Paramisgurnus > Paramisgurnus dabryanus. The sequence continues at coordinate 31,584,469 of NC_133342.1, read as the reverse complement.
GCCTGCAGCGAGACAACAGTAATTCTGCAGCGAAGCAGACGGCAACAGAAAATAGCAGGAAAGCTTTTATTTAATATTCTTCCCACAAATAGCACACCGAATTGAGCTGGGAGTCAGCCTATCCTTTCAAACAAAAGCGTATCTCATGAACAAAATGAAAAACAATGACCTGACCTTCAAGAGCATTCGCTCACCTCAGATAGTCCAAAGCTGCTTCTGGCAGACAGTTTCAGCAATTCTCCAAGCGCATGTTACCATCTAAATCTGACCTTGGGCAAGACTCTCATCAACCAATTTGGGTTTCGATTCGCTTGTTACGGAATACTGGAGAATGGCACAGAGGGAGTGTGGGAAATGGAACATAAAAAACTTTGACAGTGCTTTTGTGTTTTCATATAAGGACACAGAAATGCAATTTGATCTCACACTTCTGGATCGGTCACACCATCAAAGATCTGGGTAACAAACTGCGTGTGTTATGCTTCATTAAAGAAACCATTCACTGGGAGTCCTATGCATTGCAGTTATGCTCCACGTATCAAGTTATCAAATACAATCCTTCCAGTTATTATAATGTGCATCTGAGGTGAAGGCAAACTGTGTGTTACTGTAATTTGTCCTCTGAATACTTGGCAGCTCATTCATTATCCAATATACTGTAGTAGTAACCAGGTAAAAATGTGCATCTAGCAATTTTAAAATAAACAAACAAACACATACTAACATAGGGGTCAGCAAGACACAAACTAACTAATTGTAACACAGCTTTTTACATACGGCCGTTACACAGGGCCAAGCAATTAGTCCTTTTGGTCTTTTTCTCTCATTGTTAGAAGACGATCTCCTGGGAACTTGTGAATTTTTTTTTATGTGTTTTTTGTTAAGATACTGGACAAACAGTGGTCCATAATACAGAAAAAAACACTGAACAATATTGGTATTACATATGTGCTGTCTGTGCATTGGCTGCTTGCCTCAGTGAGTCTGGGTCAGAAAACATTATCTCATTGCTAACGGTTAACTCATTCTCCTGGCAAACCATTAACAGGCTTAATTATTTCAATTCAAAGTTTTTAAACATGGCTAAAAGCACCAGGCTCTCTACTGAAATGCAGACTGTTGGCACTCGGCAGCGTTAGCTGAGGCGTTTCGGTTGCTTTGATACTTAATGTCCGCTGAACTAATTTGATACTAGTATGATTTCAGGATAATCAACAATTTTGTTTAGTCAACAAATAATTATATTATGTTAGTCCCGGGATGTCTTCTGCTACAGAAATGGACACTAATAGACATAAAAATAAGAAGCTTTGCATTAAAAGGAAAACACCACCGTTTTTCAATATTTTACTATGTTCTTATCTCAATTTAACGAATTATTACATGCATATCTTTTTTCAATCCAGGCACTTAATCTTTGTACAGCGCATCGTGAATGTGTTAGCATTTAGCCTAGCCCCATTCATTCCTTAGGATCCAAACAGGGATGAATTTAGAAGCCACCAAACACTTCCATGTTTAACCTATTTAAAGACTGGTCGATGAGTAGTTACAAGAGTAAGTATGGTGGCACAAAATAAAACGTGGGGATTTTTTTAAGCGGATAAAAATGAAAACTATATTGTATGGCAGAAAGGCACTTAGTTTGCAGCACTTCGACCTCGGTGCGCAGCAACATCATCACTCCTCACTACTCCCCATCTCGCTCAAACTTTGTCAATATTACTGCACCCGAGGTCGAAGTGCTGCAAATTAAGTGCTCTCCCGTTGTTGTACACAGACATAAGCTTGTATAAGTAGGATGTGCTGATTGGTTGGTGTGGTATTTGTCTCCCCCTTCCTCCACTGTGATTGGACAGCTAAGTGAAAAGTGCTGAGCGCAGCATTTTTTTCCCAAATTTCTCATCTCTTCAGAAGACCCCAAACTCACCAATAACAATGTTCTATATGATGCACATTTTTATGGTGATCATTTTGTTAAACATTTAGGGGGGCACAGAGCTTCTAATGGGGGGGGGGGGTGTTAGGCCTTTAAGTTTTAATTTGTTGCAAAAATGTGTGTATTGCTTGTGTAAATATATGATTCATTTAACTTAAATATGTTTTAATCATCTAGCTAAAAGCAAAATGTGTTAGGTGCCCTACTCTCTTCTATTATGTTATGCACTTTATAAACACTGTTTTATTTTGCTATTGTTTTAGTTTAAACAATCTGAAAAACAAAGACTTGTATCACTTGTACAGAACTTCATAAGGAAAAAACAGCACTTCCCCTTTATTGGACAGATCCCGCACACTTAAGAAAGTTTTTGGAGAGAAAGAAAAAAGTTAAAGTAAGGACAATTTCTTAAAATAAATAAATAAATAAAACGCAGCTCCAGCACATCAAGACTTGGATACAGTACTGTAGCTCCTACACTTTACAGTCTAACAAGAGAGCTTTTCTATTTCAATTTCAGTTAAGATAAAATCTACTAGTTAATTTTAAATCTAATTTTATATCTTTATCTTATAATAGAATCTTAAAAACTAAAATTTCGGACATAATACTATACAGTCGAGTCCAAAAGTCCACATGCATTTTTCATATAAGGTTTTTTATATATTTTTTTAGTTATTGACCCTTTTAACGTGCTGGTCAGTTATCATGAACCATCATAAAAAACACGTGTTCAAACAACACATGTTATGTCTAGTTCAGGACAACACATTTAACATCCTTTCTTAGAGTGTAGTTTTAAATTTCATGTTTACACCAAAATAATAAAATGATATTGTATGTAAAATGAAAGCATTTTTACTAATGAAATCACTTCTTTTGTGGTGGTTTGTGTTGTTAATTTTTTTTTCTGTGAGGCAAAGCCCAGGGCTGCAGATGTCAACAGAGCTCACAGTGCCATTGTGTTGTTGAAATATCCATTAACTGCACTGTAAGCCCTTCTATTTTATCTCAGCTCTCATGGTGACCAGACAAGTGTGTCGTCTGTGTCATCTCATTAGCCTAGACCTCTCCACAAGTACAGGAGCTGTGTAGCACAGTGTGAAACCTATATAAAAAATGTTTCCTTTGTCTGCCATGCGACTGAAGTGGAAAAAGAGGGAAAGGTGAGGAGAGCATGTAGCGTGTAGATAGATAAACCTAGTCCTTTTAAAAAAGTGCAATATGAGTGTACAGAATGAGGAAAGTATTAAATGAGCACATTTAAGAAAAGTAGAGAGTGGGAAAGTGACACCCTGTTCCTGGTTTGGCATAGTGTCACTTTCACTGTGCTGAGAGGCACTGTCAATCAAAAGTTTTTACTGAGCTCTCTCTCTCTCTCTCTCTCTCTCTCTCTCTCTCTCTCTCTCTCTCTCTCTCTCTCTCTCTCTCTCTCTCTCTCTCTCTCTCTCTCTCTCTCTCTCTCTCTCTCTCTCTCTCTCTCTCTCTCTCTCTCTCTCTCTCTCTCTCTCTCTCACAAACACTGTTCAATTACAGACAAAATGTGAACATTACTGGCAGGTATCATGCACATCATCTACAGCTGTGTATAATGTATAACTGTAAGAGCATTTGCATCCCGCTTCATCTTAGGTGAGCAGGCTTTTTAACCCTCATAAGCCACTATCTTCCTGTATACGTTACAGTTCCCTGGGGATAAAAATGACCCCAGAGATTAAAAGAGTGATTACAAAAAAATATACATTTTTAATGATACAAATAATATATCTTTTTTGTTTACTTCCCATCTATACATTAATGCTGTGTTTTGGGAGATATGAAATACTTTTGTACCTGTTTACCACTCAATTCCTCAACTACACCATTAGCTTGCCTGAAAAATATCAAATTTTTAGGAAAAATTCACATAAATTATTATCTAAATTTGATTTAAATTGCTTTTAGATATTGATCTAGATGTTATGTGTTGAATTCGACCATTTGGTGTTTAGAAAAAAAATTTGGTGTTTTATGGTTACAGTTTAGGAAATAAATCACTTTGACCAGCAGATGCCCAGTGTGGCCAACTGCACAACATCAATACTTTAGTGAAAAATTTTGTGAATTTATGGTTTATATAAACATTAGAAAGGTCATTAAAAATAAAAATTATTTCAAATAGTAGAATTTTTTGTAGTTTTTGATGCATTTTGAAATGTCTGTTTTTACAAAATGCCACAGAAATTTGACGTTTGTCTGTGTGTGTGTGTGTGTGTGTGTGTGTGTGTGTGTGTGTGTGCGTGCGTGCGTGCGTGCGTGCGTGTGTGTGTGTGTGTGTATAATTAAGCATTTCTTTTCTATATTGCATTTGTGCTCTAGTACCAGGCCTACCTTTCTGTGTCAAAATTTTCAAATTTATTCTGGATGTATTGATTTTATTTGATGAATAACAAGAAAAAAAAGATTTTTTTGCATTTCCCATTCATTTCAATTGGGGTCATTTTTACCCCCAAAGAGCCTCTTTTTTTGTTTTTCTTTTACACCTCATTAGAACGACCAAATCAAGCCCAGTTTTTTATATGAATCTTGACAGATAATCTGGAAAAGTCACAAAATCTTATTCCACTGAGATGAAGGGAACCATGTTTTTTAACTAAATAAAAGTGGCTTGGGGGTAAGAATGACCCCTAGGGACTTATTAGGGTTAATCATGAAACCACTGCTTTTGACAGGTTAAAAAGAAACTTTTAAAAGGAACTTTAGGTTACTTTTTATTTATAGGCTTTTTGTCTTGATCTTATAGGGTAGCTGAAAGCAGATATAAAAATGCAATGGAAGAGGGAATGGAATCGGGAATGTTACCGCAGGAATGTTACCGCAGTCTAACACTTCCTTATCAGGGAGCTGTCAATCCAAATATCACAAGCCAATGAGAGTAAAGGGTGGTTTAGTCCTGCCCACACGAGAGGTTTGGGAGAGTCTTAACGTTTTTATTTGTGAAGCATAAACAAAAACTTTGGCAGGGAATGAATAAATCTTGGTTTGTTTGCTGGTTAAAACAGTTGGGGTTTATTTAAAATCCATGAATTGTTGCCTTTAAGTCTATTATTTAATTTTTTCAGTGTTTTTCTATATTCACAGCACTCAGTTTTATTGGCACAAAAAATAATCCCATAGAGTCAGCAGGAACACTGTAGAAAATTACAAACGTTTTGATAAAAACAGGCATTAGATTTTGGGTTTGAGTCAATGATGAGCTACCACATTGGCAAAATATAACAAAACTCACTCCTCTTTACAATTTTAAGGCAAATTTTCACTTATTTGAGTTTCACTTATGGCTTATTTCAGCCATGCCAGGCTCATTCATTAGTAAGCTTTTAGTCTAAGTTTATGCAAAGGAGCTAACATAAGAAGCCCATTCTTCTTGATTATCTCCTTGAATGCTAGTTAGTTTGCACGGTTTTTGTCTTTAATGACATTCATGGATTCTTCAAAGGTTAGATAGGGGGAGGATGTCAAGGTCGACGAGCAAAGATTGCCGGAAATTTGAAGAGATGATGAACTGTGGCTTGTAAAGGAAAGGCAAAAATGCACTCGGCTCAAGTACCTGTTGTGTGGAGGTGGGAGAGAGAGTCCATTAGAGATCCTCCATAGCCTGTAGGTCACACTCCTTCTCTTATGCACTCGCTACAACATTTTACACATCAAAACCACCCTTGACATTTGAGATGTAACCGGAACACATGAGTATGTTTTTTGATAAAGTCACCTACGGAGAATGAAACTGTCGTTCTGGAAGGTGCACCTTTAGACTGCTATTACTGCATGTCTAGAAAAAAATGGTGATATATGTAGCATATATTTACAGAGAATATAAATGACAAATGGGATTTATTTAACATCTTAATTGCTTCTACGAAAGAGCGATGATTTTTTTTTGTCAGTTTGCCACAACCTAAGTTTAGACTTGCTGAGACAAAGTTTGCAATTAACAGTTAGTTATTTCCATCTTCAATTATGGCAAATCTGTATGCTAAATGCATTTTATAGATCTAAAATAACACTGTCATATCGCTTTCAGTTTTTTCTCCTAGTTTTAGGATCTGAAACAAAGTTGAAATGAGACAAACTACAGAAGACTCTTATGAGCTATGAAAGAAAAACCAAAAGCATCAAAATTCATAAATGATCTTATAATATCAAAGCATTTAATTTTTGTTTGTTTGTTTGTTTTGTTTTGTTGTTTTATAAGATGTGCATTATCATAAGTTTGTTATAATGACTATAGAAAACAAATTCCTATTGGTGCTGATTATAGATTTTATTAAAAACATTTTCGGCACAAAAGGACACATAAACAGAAACTGAGGTTTGTTAAAGGGATAGTTCACCCAAAAATGAAAATTCTGTTATCATTTTCTCATCCTCATGTTGTTCTTAACCTGCATTATTTTTTTTCTCATGAACACAAAAGAAGATATTTTGATAAATGATGCTGATTGTAACCATTGACTTCCATAGTAGGAAAAACAAAAACAATGGAATTCAATGGGTACCATCAACTGTGTGCTTCCGTCATTTAATAAAATGGGCCCTATCTTGCACCCAGCGCAATTGAGTTTGTCAGTGACGCATGTATCATTCGTATTTTGCACCAGCGCACAGTGGGTTTTTCCCTCCACAGACGCACGTCGGCAAACTAGAGAATGAACTTGCGCTCCCTGGGCGGTTCAGCGCAAAAAAGGAGGCGTGTTCCGGCGCAAACCATCCCTGATGCTATTTTGCAGTTTCAAAAAACAATTGCGCCACTGACCAAAAAAAAACTAGTCTAAAGTCAGTGGCGCGTTGCTCGTGGTTCATTATGCTATTTTAAGGGCGCATGCTTGACCATAATGTATAGCGTGCACAACGCGCACACACTTTGCTTATCTAATCTACACAGATGCAACAGTTATTTTTGCAAATCGTACATTGTTACAATAAAAAATATTAACACATGAGATAAGGGAAATCATTTTGGTCAGCATTGTGCTGATAGTTTTTATTTATTTTGTGTGGCTGCGTTAAAAAATTATCATGCAAATAACGATTAAAATATTTTCATAAGTTTGTTTTGTGGCTGTATTACGTTTATTTTATGTAAATAATAATTAAAATGTTTTCATAAGAAACCTTAATGTATGTGAACTTGATTTGTAAGTATACTTTGGGGTTGGACTGCTTGCGTTTCTTGGCTTTCAGCGGTGAGGGTGGACGCAGCGATGTCCTCTGCTGGCGTCAGGTCCTGTGTAGAGGCAGATCAACCTCCCGTTACACGGCGTGCCCGATTTATGCTGGCAAGCTTGGGATTCCCCGTCTCCTGACATCATTGTAGCGCTTGCGGCGCAACGATGGGGATGCCAGCTGATGAGACAATTGTGGCTATTTCCTCCCACGCCTGTTTAACTGACGCTGATTTGGGCGGATTTCTCCCATCCCCATACAAAACAACTTCTCTGTCTTTGACTGCTCTTACAAGAACGTCGGTCTCCTCGGCTGTGAACCGCTCCTGGTGTGCGCCTGGTAAATCCGTCATAATAATAGCAACCCGCCATGAAACTTGCGCACTTGCGCTTAAAGGAAATGTTGGATGACGTTCTGATTGGTTTATTTGACGTTACGCCCAAACCACACCTATGAATAATGAACCTACTTCAGACCAACCCCTTATTGATTTGCGCTTGGCGCAAGAGTTATTTCTCCCGCCGGGAAAATAGCAACAGCGCTCAAGATCCGCCCACAAACTCACTTGCGCTTCACACTTGGGTTTCAGATTGTTAAATTAGGGCCCAATATCTTCTTCATCATTTAACACAATACTTCCATAATATTTATTTCCTACTATGGAAGTCAATGGTTAAAATCTGCTGTGTACTACCATTATTTGTCAAAATATCTTTTTTTGTGTGTGTTCATCAAAATAAAATAAAAAACTCTGTAAATGATGACAGAATTTTCATTTTTGGGTAAACTATCCTATAACACACATCGAACAATTTCTTGATCCTACCCAGTCAATTCGTTTATTACTCATTGGTATTTCAGCCTTTTTAAAACGGATATGGTTGGCTACCAGCCTGTCTTTAAACCTTTATAGATCTGACCCTGGAACTGCCTGCTTTTTCCTGCCACTAGATCTCAGAAACAAATGGGCTTTGACGCTTTAAAACTTTTTAATGAAGTCAGTCTATAAAGATTCACCTAGACACGTCTGAGTAGTGAACAACTAAAAACTTCAAGCGAACAAAAGAGATTGGCAATAAAGTACAGGAACAAAAAGAAAATACAGCCACATTTGTCTGTGCTGTGTGGCAATAAGCAAAAGCTCACTGCGTCATGTCCTTGATTCTGTGACTTTGGCACTGTCCCATAAATTAAAAAGCAAAAATCTCAAACAGAGTGGAATGCTTGTTTCAAAGTAGAGGAGTGCTTTTTGGAATTATTACTACCAACAGGACCATTTTATTGTCTTTGTAAATATAATTGCATGCATGCAGGTATGTAAACATCATGGGTGTATTCACAGTATTGCTTGCAGGCTTCTATTCATTAGCTAAACTGGAGACACGTTGCACATTATTGTTCAAAAAGTGCATGTCTTTATCTGCTGCAGCAAAAGTAAAACGCTGTAGAATGATGATAATCATGGCCCCAGGTGCTAAATATGGCACTGTGAAAAATATGCATGCATGTTAATGTGATTTAATTCATTAACATACTGTACATCATATAAAGAGACCTAACAAGATGTTAAATGCTTTCCAGTATCTGTCTATAAATCGCTGAAGAAAATGTTAAAGGTTAGGTTCTTTCTGATCTAATTTTTTAAACCCTAGTTAGTGTGTAATGTTGCGGTTAAGAGCATAAATAATACCTGTAAAATGATAAAGTTCAAAGTTCACTGCCAGGCGATATATTTTCTTTAACAAAATTTGCCTTTCAAAGCCTACAGCGAACGGTCGGTTTGGACTACAGTCCTCTACTTCCTGCTTTAATGACATCACTAGAACAGTTTTTTACTAAACTCCGCCCACAGGAAAATGTCAGTCACCAGCTAAGCTAACGGCAAGCTAAGCTGCTATCGAATCACAACACACTAAACAAACTACACAATTAGAACTCATTACGTACTTCTAAGGGGGGAATTCATAGAACAAGGAAGACATCAGCCCGTTTTGAGGACAGTGTAACAAGTAAATTATGTGAAAAATACTGCGTTTTTTAAACGTGAAACATGAACACATGTTAGATTGCGCACTGTAAACACAACCAAAGCTTCAAAAACACAGAAAGAACGGGAGCTTTTAAAGAAGAATTAAACTTAACCAGCTTTTAAGGGTTCATGAATGCATTGCAAGAAATTTCAGTGTTTGTTCAAAGATCTCTCCAAAAGTAAACGTGACGTGGTGTGTCATACATTAAAACCACAGCCTGTTAATGCGGGCTCAGATTCTTTCAGAGAAAGTTTGCAGAAGTCTACTCCGCTCTGTTTGCTTTTTCTGTGTTTGCCTCGTTGGCAACATGTGAGCGTGCATAAATATGTTTGGCTCCTCTGTGTATATCTCATGGTTTGCTTTGATTTCTTATATACAAGGAAGACAATGTCAAATGCCTGAATTTAATTATTTTAAAGGCTGTTTGTTTAAAGTATAGAAATATTTTAAAGCTAAAGACACTGTGGGTCAGATAACAGTGTTATCTCTTTCCCCGCCAGCGTTTTAAAAAAGTTTTTATGATTTTCAAAAAAGTTTAATGCCTTCCAGAAAAGTTTCTTCTTTAACCTCCTATTTTTGTTCAAATTTATTCCAGCTATTTTGGGGGTTAGGAAAAACCAATAAATAAAATAACCAAATATTTTTCTTTGAACATGAAACAATGTGTAATTGTAATACAAGTTAAAGTGTAATGGTTTGTGTAAAACATTTGTGTAAAACAGGTTCCAGTTACACGGAATTAACCATTGACGAGTTATCTCTTCAATTAAGAGAAAACATTTGCATGAAAAAAACATGATCTGATGAGTTTTTATGGTTATCTGTCATACCGTGATTATTTGCTAGATGGCGCACTTACCCAATTTATAAAAAACTGAAGCAAAAAATATTTATTCATTTTACACTCTGTGTATGTTTTGATAATCGTTCTGAATCTGATCTCAAACAAAATTCCTTCACAAAAATGCAATTATTTCAGCTTTTTGCAAAAATATATTTATTTTTGAAGGAAAATACCCATATTTAAGAGAAAAAATATAGATAGGATGAATTTTTTTTCCCGTTTTGTTTGTTTCCTTATTGTTTGTTTGAAAAGCAGAGAGTCTGCTCTTTCCTTTGATATATTTTTATGTTTTTATATTTTTAGAAGAAAATTTTACAGGGAAGCATTTTGTGAAACTTTTGTGAAAATCACAAAAAATGCTTGCACAAAAATGCTTTTTTTTTAAAAGTGGGTAATGAGTTAAGTATTATTGTGCAAACATCAAAATAGTGAGGTCTTAGGAGGTTAAACAAGCAGTATATCAAATGAAAGAACAGATCCTCTGCTTTCTAACAAACATTTCATCCTATTTTCATTTGTTCTCTTTTTATCGCCTCTCAGATTCTTTAAAAATACCACATTTTGAGCAAAAAGCTGAAATACTTGCTTTTGTTAGAGATACAGAAAGAAACAAACACTGAGTTTTTACTGTTTTTGGATCAATGGATCAATGGATGATCAATGGATGGATCAATGGATGCTTTGGTGTTTAATAAGTTGAGTAAGAGCGCCACCTGGTGGATAATAGCAGAAATATTGATTGCCGTAAAAAGTCGTCATTGGTAGGAAAGCGTTTTCTCTTAATTGAAGATTCAGACGAAACATCCCACAAGCAACAACTGGACATCATTCATTTGCTTTATACTGTATATGTTTCAAGGTCAGTTTCTTTCTGTACAATTGTTCAACTGGTATCCCATGGCTGGCAGAATAACACAGGACCCATTGAGGGAATTAAAGTAATTAGATTTTTCCTATTGTTATGATTTGGCCATAACAATGGAACTTTCAGAGTCAACTGTAATCACACTGTGCAAAGCCCATGGAGCTGTTTGTTAGAAACAAAAATTAAAACATATGGGTTGTGACAGTAATGAAACTGAACAGCAAGGCCTTGCGATCGCAAGCTAAAACAGAATTTGCATTCGATTCTCTCCTAACGTAGTTAGAGTTAGAAATCCTGTTTCTCTCCTGAGGTGGAATGTCACCGCTCTTCAAGGCATCCTCTAAGCACTGGCTCTTGTTGCCATGGAAACCATTCATCGCCACACAATCTCCCTGTGCCGCCTCCTGACAAACACACAGTAAAGCTCGGCTCTAAATCCTGGCTTTCGCTCTGAGTGAAACATGGATCGTCATATCTCACTGTATTTGTTTTGCTTGTGCACACCCACCCGTGTAGGAAAGGTCAGACAACATAATCAATGATAATCCCCAATGATAATCTCTGCACTTGTTTGCATGTACTGTACATGGTGGGATCTCTGTGTGGGCCATACTGCCTAGTATGTTACAAGAACTTGAATATTACAGTTAGAGAAACCGTTTGCCCAAATATGAAAATTTGGCACCTCGAAAATGTCAAATTTCATTCACCTGTTGTCATATTTTGTTTGGTTTTTCATGTTTTGGTTCAAGATACACAAGAACTAATGAGATTTGACATTATCTCTATAGTATCTCTTATAGCCACTATAATTAAACGTATCACACTGATCTGTATGGTGCCATAGGTAATTGATGTATTGATGGCTAGCTTGTCTTTCGCAAACGTATTGTTTTACTTCGGGAGACATGTATTATCTAAATAGAGTCAATTATGTTTATCATGAATGTGTGTTAAAGGGACAATATGTTTTTAAGTATTTTATTAGTCAGAATCAATGTCTTTATTCATAAATATGTTTATTCATAGATTTGGATCAGCACTGTTAGTCCGATACCCGATCCAGCAAAAAAGGTCTGGATCGGCCCACCTTTAAAATTAATATTACCTACTGAGACCTCTTTTGTATTTGCATATTGTGCATCTACGTAAATCTCCAATTTTTCAATTGAAGTTCAGCACCAAATCCGACCCGTCACCTGTGATAATATCAAAATTGAATCCGTACCCGTCCAGACCCGTTAATATTTGTCCCGTTACCCAATCCGTGCCCGCGATAAATTTACTTTTACTTCATCCATAGGTACTCCTGCAATGCTCGCTTCAACTAGGCTACAAGAAGCATCAACAAAAGTCGCACTGTTGCAGTCTGGGTGACGTGATGGGTCAAATGGCATTTAGTCGTTGTGTATGTGTAAAGGTAATTTAGACATACAAATATAGCACCTATTTTTCATCCGTGCTATTACCTGCCCGCAAGGAGTTAAATATCCGCCCACATCCCCGCCCGTGAATTTTAGCCACGTTGCGGGACTGTCCATTATTTGTGAACAGCTAAATATTGATCAATTAAGTTTTTAGGGAGTATAGGATTTGCGTTAGTATCTAGTAATTATGATTAAAGGTGGGGTGCATGATCTCTGAAAGCCAATGTTGACTTTGCAATCACCTAAACAATCACGCCCCTACCCCAATAGAATCTGGACCTTCTTTTGATAGACCTGCTCCACACATACGCAACCCAGGCAACGATGTTGGTTAGTCGACACGCCCCTTACTGCTGATTGGCTACAAGTGTTTTGGTACTCGGCCTGACTCCTTTTTCCAAAGTGTTATTCAAAAATTGTGCACTCCGCCTTTAAGCTTAAAACAACAGCAACCAATGGTCCTAATTTAAACACCTAGTAAAAGTTAATGTGTGCAAGAGGAGGTGAGTGTGTGCGTGTGTGTGAGCTTGTGTTCGTGAATGCATTTGTAAACTGTACCAATTACCCTAATGTATCCAATTAAAAATGGCTTGTTGGAAGACTAGTGGCTGCTCTGTAAAGACCACATTTATAATCAGGAAACAAGACCATAGAGCAAAGGGAGGGAGGTGCAAATACCTAAGGCAACATTTATAACAATGTCTTGAAATTACTTCCCATGATCATTCCAATCAATCTTATACACACAAAGAGCCACTGTGAGGCAGAGGCTGGTAAGAGTGAGATTTATCTAGTAAGGGATGAAGCTTTCTAGTAAAGGGTTTGTTTGAATGAAATTACAAACCACTGTGTTCAATTGCAAACAATAAGGGAAGTGGGCAATTTTCTTCAGCACTCGGGGCAACAAATGGAATTGCCAAAATAATATCTGCTACTGGTCAGCCAGATAGAAAGTCCCACACCAAATTCATTCTATTTTATTGGATTTTCACTTTTCTCTACATAATATGATGGTACTGTTTAATGTACTGTATTCCTTAAAAGACTTTCCATAAAAACTAAATTGAGTACTGATTATGTGGTATGTGAGTTTTGTTCAACGATGTCTCACGGCAGTTTGTACGTAATTTATGAGGTGGCTAATTCGTATAAATTCTAGGGATGCACCGAATCCAGATTTTTTAGGTTCGGCTGAATCCCGAATCCACCGTTTAAGATTCGGCCGAATCCGAAACCGAATACCGAATCCTACTCGCATCCTTATTCCATTAACACAGTAAAACACATTAATGAATTAAACAACATCCACAATAGTGTATTTTTCATTTTATTTAATTTTAACTGTACATTATGCCAGAATGACAAGTTGGAAAAACTATTTTGACAAATACTATAAGCCTATGCATAATGAAAGCGATGCGTTGCGACACGCTCGTTTTTACAATAAGCAAGCAGCTCCGTGCTGAAAACTATATTTAACTTTGAGTGAGAAGCTCCGCTCGTCAATGTCAGGTTTCACACGGCCGTCCAATTACAGTGGAGGAGGGGCGGGAGATTACCACAGCAACCAACCGGCTCACAGCTGAAGCATCACAGCTACCAAGCGCTCGGCTGAAAAACAGCTGGAATTTGGCGTCCTCAAGGCGTTTTCAGCCGTGTTTAAAAGTTTTGGTGTGTCCAGCCCCTAAGGCTCACCGAAAGAAAAAGCTCATCTCCACGTCAGCACCCGATGTGTGTAATCTACGGCCGCGTGACGTCGACCTGCGTAGCGCAAGCCTAGGGTTCGGTGGAAAAAAAATCTAGGATTCGGTGCATCCCTAATAAATTCGTACGACCACATGCGCACATATTTGTACCTGTGATGTTGCAGACCGGTCTCACGAAATAACGTACTGTCAGTAGTCATCATGGCTCCCTCTGCTAGTGATGGTGAAGTGAAGCTTTCTTGAAGCAGTGAAGCTTTAAACCCAATTGTACCGGAAAATAGTTCGCTTTGCTCATTTAAACGCTCGTGGATTGACGCAAAAGTGTCATTTTACCATAAAAATCCAACCCAGTCTCACCCCATGGCGTCAATATTTGACGACACTTGACCATGCGTCAATATGTTGATGCGGAGGGTATACCTTTCGCGTCATTTTTTGACGAACTGGGGACTTCAAGACTATTACGTCCGTTGCATTCTCTTTCCTATTTTCTTACCATTTTCGCGTCAGTTTAGGGTTAGATTTACATAATGACATCCCTACCCAAACCTAACTCTAACCCCAACGGCAGGTGACAACTGTTTAATTTCGCGTACCTAACTCTAACCCCAACGCTAGGTGACAACTGTTTAATTTCCCGTACACTGTTTAATTTTGCGTAATCTAACCCTAAACCGACGCGAAAATGGTAAGAAAATAGGAAAGAGAATGCAACGAACGTAATAGTATTGAAGTCCCCAGTTCGTCAAAAAATGACGCGAAAGGTATACCCTCTGCGTCAACATATTGACGCATGGTCAAGTGTCGTCAAATATTGACGCCATGGGGTGAGACTGTGTAGTAAAAATCATGAATGTGATGCCAAGTGTGTTTTAAAGAGTAACTAAACCCTAAACCAACTTTTTTTAGTTAATGATCTGTAAGAATGATGCTTTATTAGTGCTGTTCATTGATTTTAGTAAGTGTTTTGACATTTGGATATAAAGTGTTTCAATACTACAATATATGGTGTAAAAACGTCTGAGTGCTGCCCTCTTCAGGTTGAACGGTGGCTACTGCAGTTGAATTTTCCTATTGGATGGTGGGTCCAAGAAATAACTCGTGACGTAAGCAGGTTCAAGATCACCACGCCCTTGTTACGATTTCACCACACACTTAGTTCGTCCCCTCTATCTCCGTTGGGATCTGCCCACTTTTCTTGCATTTTTCAAATATTGCAGTGGGTGGAGTCAGGCTCTGACCAGGGGTTTAGTTACGCTTTAAACAGTAATGACTTTGAGCAATTTAACAGAAAGCAACGAAATATTAAAAAACACACTGTTGCTAGAAGCCATTAATCCTCTCTCTATCATCTATCTTATTATTACACGGCTCTCTGGAATGCTTGATTCTGATTGGTCAGTTGAGACATTTGCAGGTTCGTTCTTTTCAAATAATAACCGCTCCAAAGTAATAACGCATAGCCGGTACTACTTGTACGATTTAAATTGCTCCGCGCCAATAAAGATTACTGTTTGGCGCCATCTTGTGACAAACACTGGACAACCACAACATTTTGACATTAATTTTAACATGTACGGAAAAAAACAAAACATTTAAAGAACGAACAACGACAAGACACAGAGAGCTTTACTGAGACTGAACTTGACAAAATAGAGCATGACAGCTACGAAGCCAACACACAAAAAAATACAGAATGGGCATTAAAACTTCTCAAAGACTGACTAAAAGAGAAAAAAATGGAGACAGACAAGTATGAAGCAGAGGGTCTTAATAAGGTATTACGATCATTTTATGCATCTGTGCAAAGTTTCGCGGAAGGATAAAAATGTTCATTTAAAACAAATATGCCAATAAAATGTTTCAAATTCATATTCATGTTCGTTTTTTTTCTTATGTGACAAGTAGCCATGTAATAACGCTTCGCGTCGGGTCCTGATCACACTGTCGGGGCTTATATCCCGATAACTACCGGCTGCCTCTACATTATCCCTTACATAATCTTCAGAGAAAGAGATTTAATTGTGTCTATATCATTACATGGACCAGAATGTGGATTAAAAAGCGCCTTGAAGAGGTTTTGCTCATAAATGCATGTAAAGCAAAGTTGAGATTTTATACTTTATTAAACTGCATAATAAAAGTTATTAAAGTCCATCAAAACATAAATAAGCTCAAATGAATTAAAACAGGTTGAACTGAGTTTAACTTAAAGATGGAAGCATAATCTTAATAAAAATCACATTACATTTATGTTAACTTGCATACATTATTCTGACTGAGAACTTTAGTGGGAGAAATGGCTTTGGCCTTTCCAGCTAACACTTTAAATATTTTTCCCTTAGTTCATTCATGTCTTTCTTTTCTATCTAAAAATGTTTCACATGCAGCATCCATGCACTATTTCCCCATCTTTAAAGGGCTTGTTATGCTTTCCTGAAATCCACTGTATTTTCAGTGAACCTTAACGTACGGCTCGTTGTTGGGTGGTGAGTGAGGACCCGTGTGGGTTATTTATTTTTTGCACCCTTACGTCATACAGCATTTAATGTTGGCAGTAAAAAAGAACAGTGAATAAGCACTTTGTAAGTGTACAATTGTGACAAATGTGAAACACAGTATATATTGATATTATAGATAAAGAAAGTACACAAACTATTGTTGGGGGGATATCCAATTAAACTCTATTTTGACCTATTAAAGACTAAGGGGTGGTTTCCCGGACAGGGATTAGCTTAAGCTAGGACTAGGCCTTAGTTAAATTAGGAAATATCCAGTAACTAGTTTGAACAAAAATGCCCTACTAAAAACATCACTTGTGTGCATTTTGAGGCAGAACAAAGTGCAGTGATGTATTTTAAGATATGTCCATGCAAGTTTTCAGTTTGTACAGCTCTTACATTTATTTTAGTCAAGTACTAGTCTAATTCCTGTCCGGGAAACTGCATCTGAGTGTTTTGGGACTTTTGCTGAGCTTATTTGACTTATGTAGCACAAGTACTTAAAATTCTGACTACTAAGAACTTTATACTAAAAATGCAGTCACATCCGAATGTACTGAACAAACAGTTAGCTCTGCATGCTGACACTATTTTCACCCTCTAAGGACCTCTAGTTATAAATATTCGGGTCCTCATGCATTCTAATAATGCTGTACTCAGATCAAACTGTGTCCCATGTGTAACCTTTAATCAAAAGTTTGGTACAGTATTTTAGAATTAACAGTTAAATCACATATTTACAGTATCTTACATACACTCTCAGACAAAAAATGTACAAAAGTTGTCACTGGGACGGTACCTTTTAAAAAGGTCCTAATATGTACCATTTTGATACAGATATCTACCTTTGAGATACCAGTATGTACCTCTAAGGTACCAATGTGTACCTTTGAGGTACCTATATGCACCTTTGAGGTACAAAAGTGTACTTTTTTAAAAGGTACCACCCTGAGGGTGTAGGCAAATGGTACACCTACAGTAAATAGTGTATCCTCTAAAAGTAATCTTACACCCCCTGAAAAAAACACGATAATCCTAATTGTATCCCTGTGTTTAATTAACAGTGTGTGGGTTCAATAATGCACCTAGCATTTGCATAACCAGTGCCTCTATCCCACTGCTAATTTAACAAGAAAACCATGCAGTCTGTAAGGTTGCAAAAAGTGAACTAAACCATCTGCCACTCGTTGCAAAAATGCAACTTATACCAGCTCACACTGAGACAATGTGGCTCTGCCATTAGGCAGGTCGAGATGCTTAGATGCTTTAAACACATGTATGTTTTGAGTGCACAATGTTTTACTTTCTTACTTATAGTTCTTTCTGCATATTAAGTTGACAAATTTAATTGAAAACAAAAATGCACACAGTGTCTTTTCTCTTGTAAACATGTCTGCCTCTTCACCATGTTTACTTCCTGTCTAACCTTTATCTCAAACACCTCTATAAAGTGAGAGATGACATGACATCTTTGACAACACCATGACAGTGCCAAGTAAACAGTCAACCCAAGCACATCTGTCAGACCTTTTCTATGACAGCCATATCCACCGCAGAGCACATCTGCTGCCTTGCAATGACTTACACGACTGTCCACTCGAACACTTCTGTCTGCACCTCAGTGAGCGAAACATCAGCACCATGGACAGCAGCCAGCTTCAAGCCTCTTATAAACTCTATTACAAACAGGCTGCATGTGAATGAAGCTTTAACGGTATATTATTTGAATTAAAGGTAAATTAAACTTTATAAGCTGAAAGTAACTTTGTATAGAACTTAATATATTGCATCCCCAAGACGAAACACTGTTGTCACTTTGTTTTAAGTCACTTTGGATAACTTTGCATCTGCTAAATGCTTACATGTAAATGTACTTTAAATTGTCTAACACTAAACGTTTTCATCGGACGCACGTGATACACGTCTGGATCCGAACTTTACTTCCGGTTTCGTTTTTTAATGGTCTGACTAGTTGCTAAACTGATATCTTGAACAAATGCCTCCTCGAAAATAACAAATATTTTGGTTTCCTATGTAATCTATGTGTTGTTTTTTTGCTTGTTATATAAATAAACTACGTTTAAAGAACTTTGTTGTTGTTTATTCTCACCGGAAGTTACGTGCGGACCGCGACAGCCGCTTGTTCATGTTTGTTACTGCTGAAACGGTCTATAGAAAATGACAAGACATGAGGTATCTATCCGTCTATCTGTTTATGTACCTGTAGTACAACACTGCAAAAGTCACAGATTCGAATCCCATTTTGATAGAAATACACTCTGAATGCATCTATCTATCTATCTAACAATACTTTGTGTCTGCTTTTTCCTCAAAGTTCATGTAGTGAATGTGCTACATCACAAACTTTACTCAAGTTTGAGCATTAAATAACTCATTATCACTTCATCTCTGTACTCACAGTTGAACACTTTGAACAATTTTCATTTTAAAACACATCATCTTCCTATTGGTCTGCAGCATGAGTATCAACAACGCATGTGTCTCTTATCATGCAGGAGCAAAAACAAACACCACAGTCGGCTAATAAATAACTGACCCATTTCACTTAATGCAGTAGGCCTGCGACTTATGCTTCTGCTAATAAAAACAACACCAAAACATTCAACAAGAGGTCAAAATAATAATCTTAGGGGCTTATGCACTTACCCAACACGAAGTACGGAAGCTCTGTGTTTTCCAAATCGTCTACTACAACGATCTCTCCGGGAAAATCATTCCTGACGGAGAAGAGCAGCTTTGGCTCGGAGGCCGACGGGCTGTGCATGATGCTCAGGTCATTTTCCCGCAAAAACGGCAAAGCAGACACCGTCACGCTTTTCATTTTGCACTCCATGTCTTGAGACTGATCTTCTTCGCCGTTCAGGCATCGCACCGCGGCGGGATTGAGGACGACGATGCACAAAACGCCGACAAAGAAACGGGAGTGCGGCGGTAGCATCTTGCCGGAGACTGTAAGCGGCTCCGCGTTTCCAGGCTGCGGCAGTCGGTGAGTGGCGCGCCGGGAGCTGGAGGCTGAGGAGCGGGGAAAACAGACTGATCTCCGGTCCTGCTGTCTGGGTTAAATAAGCGATAAACGAAGATTTAAAGGTTTAGATGTGCTCCATCCGTATGCTAAACGTTGCTGGTGTCATCATAACACGACTCAGCTTGGTGATGACAGCGAGAGAGAGGCGGAACAGCGCAGCATCCGAGCCCGTTATTGGACTTCTCATCGAGCCATTAAAAACGATTTTTCTTGTTGCAGTGGGCACGCGTCGGCTCATGTCACATATAATGCTACAATAGTATTTTTTTTTTCAGCTTCATCCATTGATACTTTCATATTTGATAGATTATTTATACATGTTTAACCCATGATTAAGACGCCGACTTCTTCTTAATAATAACAATAATAATAATTAAAATCATGTACACTGCCGTGTCACTTCACTGAAAAGTTTTTCTTATCTTTAAAATATTTTTATCTGCATACTCAAATGTTTGAAATCACAAAAATATCACAGTCCCAATATATTTATTTATTTTTATTACTAAATAAAAGTAAAAAAATCCGTTTTCAATATGGACCAAATATTGAAGAAAAAAAACAGTTTAGCTACTATTATACAAAAAAGTATGTAAAGTAAAAAAAAATAAGTAAAGTGATTAAACTTTTGGTAGTGTTTACTCTTAAAAAGAAAGTTTTCTTAAAGGTTCTTTGTCAGGTATGAAACTTAAAAAAAAGAACTCAAATGCAAAATGCAAATCCCTCTAAGTGTGTCTGACATGTTTTCTGTAAATTATTATTTTTTTAATTATCAGACTCATAATGGATTTGCCAACAAATCAGTATTTCTGAATGGCCTGAGGCTGGGAATAATGGTATTTGAGGCAAAAGTATTTGATGAATGTATAAAACGTGGCAAGAGCATTCTGTCAATATCATTATCTCATTTTGACGGGGATTATGTTTAGCAGCTTTTGCATCTGACCTCTATTCTCAATTCTTTAAAAAAACATATTGCATTTCTGTAAAGAACCTTTATTTTTTTCAAGATTTTACTTTGGATTATATTTATGGTGTAAACCTAGTAAACACCAGCAATGTATCCAAATCAGCTGAAATAAATGCAGTAGACTCTTGTGTTGATGATCTTGAAATTCACAGTCCACTTAGAAATAAAGAGCAGAATTTTGAAGACTTGAGGCCAAAGACATCTTTTGAAGCAAACTGCAGCTGCACGCTCTGGGAAAAAAAAGTATGAAAAAAAGAGGAAAGAAAGAAAGCAGTGCAGTCTGCCCCAAAGAATGATCTCCCTGTGTAATCTTGAGCTTACTCCAGCACTGAAGCAAGGCTTTAGCAAAGTGTGAAGCACTTTTCTGATGAAAGGGCACAATACTCATTTCAGCTTTGACCTGCTCAATAATTGAACTTTGAGGGCGGTGGAGAGAAAGAGGGGCTTCGGCACAGTTGAGGTCCCGTCGTTGTGATATCCTTCTTTCTTTTAGGGTTCTTTTTTAAGGCTCACTAAGCTATTACTGTCTGTGGTTTACACATATCCAAAGGAAAAGGGCACAGTGAACTCTGAAAACAGACAGCATTATAGGCTATTCTTCCCAAAATTTACTTTGTGACCCTCTCTGTGAAATCCAGGCTAAAGTCTCAAAGTTTGATTTCAATCTTTGACAAGGCTATAGCCTCTCTGTTTGTTCACAAAGTCTAAAAATGGCTGGGTTATTTTTGACCCATAATTGCGTAAATATTGCACACCGCTGGGTTAAAACTGACCCAAGGCTGGGTTGTTTTAATCCAACTGGTGGGTTATTATACATCATGGTTGCAGAAGAACAACACAACATTGGGTCGTTTTTAACCCAGCATGTGTTCTTTCTAATATTTACCCATTATGGGTCAAAAATAACCCAGCCATTTTAGAGTGCATTTAGCTTTAGCTGTAAAAATGGATGAATAATTTCTGCATGTTTTAAGGAATCACACCAGAAGGCACAAATTCTTAATTTCATGTATCCCCTTAAAATCAATGCCAGGAGGCAAATGTGTACACAGATGCTACCTTTAAAAAAAACATAATGAAAATCTGTCCGAATTTACTTAAAAATATACTAGGTAGATTCCCAGTAAGCAATAGATGTCATTTTACCATCTAGGTTAACTAGACCCGATAAAGAGGTAGTAGTAACCCACTTAGCCAAAACAACCTTGAATTTGGTTACATGTTGTTTTTGCCAAACAATAACTAAGATGTACTGTCTGATATTCCTTTATGTAAGCAAAGTCAACCATGGTTACAATGTGTTTGGTTTTATTATGTTTTTTCCCTTTTTTTTTTGGAATATATATATATATATACAACCTCAAATCAGAAAAAGTTGGGACACTGTAGAAATTTTGAGTAAAAAAAGAATGGAATAATTTACTAATCTCAAATAAACTTATATTTTATTCACAATAGAATATAAATAACATATCAGATGTTGAAAGTGAGACATTTTGAAATGTCATGCCAAATATTGGCTCATTATGGATTTCATGAGAGCTACACATTCCAAAAAAAGTTGGGACAGGTAGCAATTGTGGTATTGCACCTATTTGGCTCCCCCTACTGGCTTAACTTGCAATCTCATTACTGATTGGCTGACTTTGCTGCCACTCAAAAAATGTAGCCAATTATTTTAAAGTGGAGAGGCAGTTAGATGCCTGTGATGTCATAAGCATCAGTTTTTCAGATTGGGCCGTTTTCTGGCTGACATTTCTAAAAGAGGAATTTCTATGAGACTGAGATGTTTAGCATGTCTAGCACTTTTTGTATGTTCGTGAATGCGGGTAGACTACCATTATTCAACAAAGACAAGGTAAAAATGGTTTTTCATTCTCTGTCCTCTTTGAAATGACTTGTAAATCTGAGTAAATATTTTTTTACAGTGTAATTATTCTTGTATTGCTCGAAAAAATGTGTAATAAGAATGTGATCTCACATGAAAACAGACCTAATTTACATTTTGGCGACTTTGTATAAATTTGAATGATGTGAAACATGCAACTGTATAAGCGTGTATGAAACCCCGCCCCAACAGAGCATGCAGAAACATAATAATGAAATTTTACAAATAAATTTAAATTAGTCAGCTAACATAAGTTCGTATTGAACAGACAGCTTCAAAGCATATTTCTTGCAAATCTTTTGACAACATTCTTTTTATAATATTATAGTTGTTTTTGTGTTGTGTGTGATATGGTTTATAATAATAATAAAATCATGCAAAAAATTGCTATGAGAGAATGCAAAACCAGACAGGCTATTACTTTATGAGAAAAAAGGGTAAAAATGATAAAGTGATCTACCTTCACAGATTGAAGCTGCGTTGTGACACTGACAATTTGTTATGCCAGTTTCTGTGTTATGTATTTGTTTGCATCTGCAGCAACGTTAGCCCTCGCAATACCCATGACAACTCTGTTTCATGCAAATCTGTTGTCAGATTTAGAAAAGAAAAGAATATTCCCATATGTTATCTGTAAGGCTTACTGCACGCTGTACTTGACATGACAAATTATTTCCATGCAGCTATCACTCAGAGATTTGCACCCGTAGTATATCCAGCATATTGTTTGATAAAATGCCCTTGCATTTTAAATAGTGTGAAGGAGGGTTTAGACATAAGCTTCTTTTCTACTCAATACTATGAATACAGTACAATGTCCTCTTTGCAGAGCAGGTCCACGGTTATGCAAAATCATTTAAAGTGTCAAATACAAGCTTTTATAAACACACATTCGGCACGCAAACATGCCCTTACAATTTTCTTTACAAAGTTCACAATGTTGCGCTTGTCATTCTCCAATTATTGCTTTTAAATGTCTCCCATTGAGTCTGAAATGGCACACAAATGATCTTCAAACAGTATGTTGCACATTTTATTTAATAAGAAGACAAACGAGTATTTAAAAAAGCTTACTGAAAGAATATGCACAAGCACTGCAGGGCAAATAAAAAATTTGTTGAAAAGATTTAAGATTTATGAATCTCTAAATACTCCCTATAATTATAATACACATCTCTTTTGGAAATGAGAATATTGGTATAGGTATAAGCATTAAAAAGCTTAATGTGTGCTTACTGACTCCTTGTACTATGATATTTCTTACACTGTAGTGCACGTTTTACAGCACACTTCTGCTCAAACATGGTCTATTAAAAAAACACCATACGTTGTAATATGGGTAATTTATTTACTGGCAGGTGTCCTTCCAGCCATGTGTAAGCAGTAATATGGGCCAGATGTTTGACGAAATGAGAGTCTTACTTTCTCTCAAGTACAAGGTGTTACCTCTTAACCAATTAGCTGGAGAGAAAGATGAAGCACTGCGTGTGATTCTGCTGATACAGCGCACACACACACACAAAAAAAAAAAACTACGAAGATAGAAGTGTTGCACAAGTCAAGGAGCGAAGATTTGAAAAGTGCCAGATGTGAGCGGCTGTAAGTTTTGGAGTTTTGAAAGATTTCGTGTCTGTCATCGCATTTGTCTTAATTTACAAGTTTGTGACTTTGTCAACAACCAAATCTATAATAGGTTTGTGACTTTTGTCAATTTTCACATCAGTGCTGAGACTGTAAACTTTGCAAGTGCACATTTATTGCAGTAAGCTACTTAGTTGAGATCCACACAAGCTCTTGATTATGGTAACTTTTTATTTCCATACAGTACAAACACCCATCCAAAAAGCAAAAAATTAAGGCTAGGTAAATTAAAGATACCAAATTGACACTTCCCCAACCTGTGAATGGATTAACCAGTTTCTGCCATTAATATGTAGCCATAGATGCTGGAATAGTGTGAAGAATAAAGAAAAAATGGGTTAGATAGTCAAATAAATGGTCCCAAGCTGGGACAGTTCCCTTAATGTCTTAATATTTGATAATTATTGACAGATCTTTATATTTGGTACCAATATTTACCTTTGAGGTACCAATATGTGTTTTTCTGAGGTACTAATCTGACCTCTTTGGGTGCAAAGGTCTACTTTAGGGTAATGCTCACGATGATAGCTAAGGATTTTTTTTATTTCTGAGTGCAGACAGCATTTCTTAGTACACGATGTAACTACAGAAGTCAAGTTTTAAATAGAAAAAATATAAAAACTCTTTGGTTATTTTTAGCCTGATGCTAATGGTCCAATCAGACTCAATGGATTATGCTAAGCTATGCTAAAAGTGGTAGCGCCAGACCCGGAGATCAGATGAATGGATTCCACAACGGTAAAAATCAAATGTTTAACTAGGGGAGCTGGAAAATTAGCATAAAAAAGTGGAATGTCCCTTTAATACACATCACTTAAACTCTTAAACAGAAGAAATTTAATCAGACGAGTTCTGACATGAGATAGAAAGAGAGAGACAGACATCAGGAGAACTTGTCCAGATTGGCTGTAAACGTCTGCCAGGTTCCTCTCAAGAGATCGTGCCCTCTGAGTGTTTTTCACACGCCATGTCATAAGACAAATAGCGGTGAGAACTATCAACCCCCTTGCCCCTGAAGAAGAATCACCCTTGTTGTCCGGTTCTCCAGTCCAGCCATCCTCCAAACAGAGACTGGGCAATGATCTGACTGACAAACACTGCCATGCATTGACCTTCTTCTCAAGGCAATGATTACTCCCTTGAGCGTGCAGCAGCTGGCGAGGTAATGTATTGTTGGCACGTAAAAGTGATGCTGCAAGAAGCAGGAAGGGATCAGGAGACTCACGTACCCTAGAGTTTGACCATCTGTGGTCTATTGCTGGTCATTAAGGTTTCTAATTTGGGACAAGTTGGGAATAAAGCAGACTGGGGATGAAAATATCATTACCTGACTCTGGGTAAAGGTGTCCTCCCATATTTACATATTTATACACCTTAATTGTCTTTGCTTCGCTGCCATGACATTGAAGCAGGGAAAACAAGAACATTCTATTCCAGGTATTTCATTTGCAAGTAACTCAGCATCATTAACTTGACAATATAACCTCATGCACAGATACAGTCCATTACACTTCAAATAGAAGAGGATTAACACATAGATTATTATTAAAACCTTTTGTTTTGAATGTTAAGTGCTGCTAATGATCTCTTTATTAGCGCTTTGTTCGAAATTACCACACAAGCCTAGCGTCTCAAATGCCTTTCTGCAGTAAAACACATGCAAACAACTTTTTATTAACATGCCATCATTTTATCTTCGTATACGCAACTCAAACTGTTGAAGCAAATAATCAAAATGTGGGTTAATACCATCCAAGATGGATGACGTGTCTCTATAAATGTCTATTGTATAAAAACGACTCAATCACAAACACACAAATCAAATCATCACACCCATTTTTAATAGCATCTAATAACTAACTCAAAGGGCCAATATTATGCACATTTTTACAAGATGTAATATAAGTCTCAAGTGTGTCTAGAATATATCTGTGAGGTTTCAGCTTAAATTGTTCATGCAGCTCAACTGGTAAAACATTGCATTAGAACCCATAGGATTATGAGTTTGAAACACACATATTGATAAAATGTATAGCTTCAATGAAATGTAAGTCGCTTTTGATAAAAGCGCCTGCCAAATGCATAAATGTCAATGTAAAATACCCAACTGAACATTTGTTATAGTATGTCTAAGGCCTTGTCCACACGGACACCGGTATTTTTATAACTGTGACTTCTTTTACGCAGTTCGGCCGTTCATCCACACGGAAACGCAGGATGGTGTCACTGAAACCAAAAATTTTGGAAAACCCCTACCAGGGTGAGTATTTTAAGAGACCCCGGTTGCGGTGTTAACATGTAGACGTGACGTAACTTTTGTTAGGCTTCTGATTGGCCAAGGTGGCTTTACGATTTGAGTTATATCACCACCTGTTGGTGTAGCATGCTCTTGACAGCACGTGATCACGTGTTTTTTGCATGTTCATGTAGGCGGAGATTTCTTTTAAACCGAGCATGTGTGGAGGGGATTTTTTTAAACCACAGGAGGAAACTCGGGGTATAAAATGCCCATGTCCGTTTGTACTACGCCTAAAATGCCCCTTTTTGGGTGGGAGCAAAAAGTCCTGTTTTTATTTGTGTACCTTTAAATGCAAATGAGCTACTGCTTTTGGTTAAAAATAGATCTGATTCCTGTTAATACAGTCTGGGCAATCTGATCTCACAAATTTCCGTTTCATTGTCACAGATCTCCGCATTTTTCCGTGTCTGTATCACAGACTTTCTTTTCCGTGTTAGTTTCACATATTGGTTACTCAATTGTTTTTGCTAGTTTAAACCATTGTTGCTTGGGTTTGGAGTTAGATCTGGGGTTTGGGTTTGGATGTCACTTTAACTATTGGTTTATACTATCATTTTTCCAGATTTTTAAACAATTGTCACCTGACGTTAGAGTTGGGTTTGGGTTAGGATGTCATTTTATGTAACAGAAAGTTGTTCTTACCCCAAACCCAAGCAACAATGTTAAGAAAATAGGAAAAACAATCGAGTAACCAATACATGAAACTGACACGGAAAAGAAAGTGCGGAGATCCGTAACAACGGAAATTTGTGACATCAGGGCTCGAATTGATTTTGCCAAGTGGTTGATGTCCTCAGGGCAACATATTGTGTTGACCCAAAGACAACATTTTTCTAAATGAAACCTAAACCCACCCCAACCCTAAAATCAGAGAGACATGATAAGTAAAACACAATGGTCTAGAAACAGCTAATCCTGGTTGTTAGCTTAAACTTAAAACAAACTGTAAACTTATTTCTGAAATCTGATTGGTTGAGGACATCAACCACTTTGAAAATTCAGGAGAGACTTAGATCAGGCTGGTCTTGGACAATAGTATCTTTAGCCGCTTTAGTGCTACAACATGCTAAAAAACACATTTAGAAAAGCTTTTGGGTAAAGTTAACCAGTCAGTCAGTGGTTCTAAGCAGGGCTTTGTCAGTCTGACATCACATTAACAAGAGAATCAAAACAGCATATCTAACAAGACAACTGCTCTGGTTTAATAGGTATTAAAAAAAAGTGGGTGGATTTTCTCATTGTATTGTGGTTGTGTTTACACACTGCAAAATAAATTTATGTTCAAACATTGTACAAGTAGATTTTGCATAATATATGGCTCTTTAATCCAAACCTTTTAGAAAAACAAACACTTAAAAGTACATACACATGAGAAATAGCAAAACCAGGAACGATCTTTAAGTGTACTGTAAGTTAATTTTTAAGTCTGGCGTCCCATTTGTTTACATGGACAGTGCAGGGTTTATGACCTATACTGCAGCCAGACACCAGGGGACGATCAAAATTTTTTGGTTGCATTTTCAGGACTTGTGTGGCACTTCTAGTTAATAGTGTAAATCTTTTCTAGAATGAAACAATAGGTTTGTACTGAAGTAATATTTATGAATATTTTTAGCTTATTTAGCAGTAAAAATAACGCATATTAGTGTTACATTCAGACATGGCAACCTTATCAGTTCTTGCATGTCTTCTGACAAAAAAATTACATGGCAACAACCAATCGAGCATGCAAACCCAACGATATATATATACAACCCCAAATCAGAAAAAGTTGGGACATAGTAGAAATTGTGAGTAAAAAAGGAATGGAATAATTTACAAATCTCATAAACTTATATTTTATTCACAGTAGAATATAGATAACATATCAAATGTTGAAAGTAAAATATTTTGAAATGTCATGCCAAATATTGGCTCATTTTGGATTTCATGAGAGCTACACATTCCAAAAAAAGTAAGATAAGATAAGAGATAAGCAATAAGAGGCCAGAAAAGTTAAATGTAGATAAAAGGAACAGCTGGAGGAGGACCAATGTTTAGGAATAGGAATGTTGTCCTATTCTTGTCTAATACAGACTTCTAGTTGCTCAACTGTCTTAGGTTTTCTTTGTCGCATCTTCCGCTTTATGATGCACCAAATCTTTTCTTTGTCTGAAAGATCTGGACTGCAGGCTGGCCATTTCAGTACTCAGATCCTTCTTCTATGCAGTCTTGATGTTGTAATTGATGCACTATGTGGTCTGGCATTGTCATGTTGGAAAATGCAAGGTCTTCCCTGAAAGAGACGACATCTGAATGGGATCATATGTATCTAGAACTTGGATAAACCTTTCAGCATTGATGGTGCCTTTCCAGATGTGTAAGCTGCCCATGCCACACGCACTCATGCAACCCCAAACCATCAGAGATGCAGGCTTCTGAAATGAGTGCTAATAACAACTTGGGTTGTCATTGTCCTCTTTAGTCCGGATGAAATGGCGTCCCAGTTTTCTAAAAAGAACTTTAAATTTTGATTCGTTGGACCACAGAACAGTTTTCCACTTTACCAAAGTCCATTTTAAATGAGCGTTGCCCAGGGAAAACGCCTGTGCTTCTGGATCATGTTTAGATATGGCTTCTTTTTTGACCTACAGAGTTTTAGCTGGCAACAGCGAATGACACGGTGGATTGTGTTCACTGACAATGTTTTCTGGAAGTATTCCTGAGCCCATGTTATGATTTCCATTACAGTAGCATTCCTGTATGTGATGCAGTGCTGTCTTAGGGCCCGAAGATCACGGGCATCCAGTATGGTTTTCCAGCCTTGACCCTTACACACAGAGATTGTTCCAGATTCTCTGAATCTTTGAATGATATTATGCGCTGTAGATAATGATAACTTCAATCTCTTTGCATTTTTTCTCTGAGAAACTCAGAAAACTATTTTTTTGCCGCAGCATTGGGGGAATTGGTGATTCTCTGCCCATCTTGACCTCTGAGAGACACTGCCACTCTGAGAGGCTCTTTTTATACCCAATCATGTTGCCAATTGACCTAATAAGTTGCAAATTGGTCTTTCAACTGTTCCTTATATGTACATTAAAATTTTCTGGCCTCTTATTGCTACCTGTCCCAACTTTTTTTGGAATGTGTAGCTCTCATGAAATCCAAAATGAGCCAACATTTGGCATGACATTTCAAAATATCTTACTTTCAACATTTGATATGTTATCTATATTCTACTGTGAATAAAATATAAGTTTATGAGATTTGTAAATTATTCCATTCCTTTTTTACTCACAATTTCTACTGTGTCCCAACTTTTTCTGTTTTGGGGTTGTATATATATATATATATATATATATATATATATATATATATATATATATATATATATATAAATTACGAATTAAAATTTTTGGACGAATTGTTCTTTAAAAATAGTGTCATTGCTTTTACCTTTGCTGCCTTTTCTTTAAAGTCTAAACTGTGCAAATGCGTAAGCGTGTTAAGGTTTAAAAAGCAAATAGAAATGCAATGCTTGCAGCACAAACGGAAGACCAAGATTATTTTTATCAAGCCCAGGCAGAGGAGACAAATGAAATGCAGGAACCGTTTCAGTTAGAAATTCTCTCATTTTGGGATGTACTGTTCTTCACAGTTAAAAATCATAGTTTAAATAATGACTTTCTTTTTTGTTACTTTTGTCACACATAATGTAACGAATTACATATAATGTCTTATACCAGCATGTGAGTTATATATATATATATATATATATATATATATATATATATATATATTTGGGCATTCAATAAGTTTATCGTGGCATTCAATAAGATAATTGTTATCGTAAATGTCAAAGTGGGATGCATGAACGATTTGTTATTTATTTTCCTTCAATTCCCAAGATATCTGGGACTTACAGTACAAGACTAAGCTCACAAGATCTGACTTTGGGCTTTATTGTATAAAGAACAAGATACATCTCCCTAAGAAACTGGAGACTTTGTCAGTATGAATTCAGTTTGCCAGGAGTCACAACAAATTTGTTGCAGACAAATTTGGCTAAGGCACTGGGAGAAAGCATTTTCGCTTTCATTAGCCACCCTGTCCCTCCAGGGCTCAGCGACTAGTCTTTCCTTTTCTCCCTAGAACGCTCTCTCTCTCTCTCTCTCTCCACATTGCTCCCTGCTGAGCTTAGCCAATCAGAGCAGAGGGGGCGTGGCTACTGGTCTCAGTTGGACAGGGCTTGTTGAAAAGAAAGAGATGCTTTCGTGCAAGACTTGGAGTAGCTCTCCTCCGTGCGAGGCTTACTGTTCTGGGTCTTGGGTGATGACTACAGCACGGACAGATCGAGTCTAGCTCTACAAGCAATCTGGCACGCACAAACAAACAGATGCACAAGAACAGACATTGGATGCCACGAATGAACCATGGCAGGTGCAGTTTCTTTTCTTGGATGAAGCTGGATAATGCATACGAGTTGAAAGAAGAATGGATTTATCATCTGCTTGAATTTATCCTTCTTAAATATTGATCAGGAGGATTGATCAGAATTCACCTCTGACTGTGTTATTAGGCTTGCCAGCTGGGAGTTTTCTCCTAAAAAAAAACTGGCTTTGAAAGTTTATCTGTTTCTTTGCCTTGAACTGATCAAAAAGAAAACAACAACAACAACAACAACAACAACATTTGAGAGTCAATGTTTACATGTGTGAAGAACTCCAGAAGAAAGGATTGACAGTACAGTGCCTGGATTACCCTTCTGACTGCTTAGTGAACCTTACTGAAAGCACAGCGGAGGACGTCAAGGTATGTCAGGGGACTGCATTCTTCTACTTTAAAGAATCAAAGATCCGGACCGGTGTTACAAGCTGATCGGATACAAGCACCGAAGGGACAGGAGAGGAACCACCCTTCACAGTCAGGGTGAGTATAATCTTTTACAGTTCACTGAATGAAGGCAGAATCTATAATGTGCTGTATTGCTTCACTAAGCTCAACTTGATATACATGCTGTGTGCCGAGTCTCATCTGTGACTGTGTTGGGTACACATTGGTATTCCTTTCATCCAATTATGGAATTTTGCAGCATCCATTATCAAAGCTCCGATGTAATGTGACATTACCATAAGCAGCAGAGGTATCAGTTTTGGATCCTATGAAGATATTCAATACGAATGGAGGTAGTTAGTTGCCCTACTTTAGATGTTAATTTCTTCACCAGTGCACATCATTTTTATGTTATACCGAGTTTATTTTTGGAATGTTCTTTTATCCTGCATTCTCCATATGATGATAAGCTATAAATGTCGCCGTCTTGGCTCGTTTTATTGTGACAAATTCAGTTGTCCACTGCCTCCATCTCATTAAGTTGGATTTAATTTCATCCAACAATGCTCTCCAGAACTAAATCTAGAGCTCGCCCCACGAGTTTCCATCTCCTTGCGCAATGCCAACAACCCCAAGGGATTGTTCTGCTCTCGAAACGCAGACGTCCTCTTTAGCTCCCATTCCAAACTTTTCCTCACTATGAAGCTTTTGAAAATAAGCACAGAAAAATATGAACAGCAGTGAAGAGTTGAAATAAAATCGCCCCTTGGCTATTGTGACTCCTCACAGGACATATTGGATATCTGCCTGGACACTGCGAGGAATCCAGGAAAAATTATTCTTACCTCCTATCGCCTGATTTTTCACTTTTCTAATGCAGTGCAGTATGGTGGAAAAGGCAAACCGTGAATCATACAAAGTTCATATAAACAGTACACTTATCCGACTCTGGAAATGACACACCAGACACATGCTGACATTTTTCACTGTTGTAGGAGTATTTAATGCTCCTTTTCTGTCAAAATACAAAGCAGCTTTCTTGATAATCTCTTGCAGAAATACTTAAGCTGAACGTGGTCTTCATGCCCCCCCCCCCTTCAATCTATTCCTCTGTCTCACTGTCCCTCCTTATTTTTGTTGGATTAACAGGAGGATGCAATATGAGTCATTCTGGAAAGCTGGTCCCTGTTGTGATTTGGCTTGGGCATCACAACAAACACACCGGGACATCTTTGTGTGGGCAGAATAGCATTTAATCCATGTATTCAGCTGTGCCAGGACCTAATATTAAGGCATTTACCATCTCACCATAACAAACAATCAGAAAACATCAGGCAGACAGCAGTTTTGCAGTGCTTGACTTTAGTAAAGTCATTTTTCTCCTTTTTGCCTATAGAGGGAGCAGTGCACAACTTTACAGCAACACACGAGAAAAAAATCCTTCACCAGCCCTTTTATGAAACATGCAGAGCTGTTATGCCATAGCTATTGCATAAAAGAAACAAATAGCCCGGCTTTCGAGAAGAGATGACCAAACGGTTATCCGTTTACAGTATTGATCCCATTATTTGAGAGTTTCACAGAGGTCTATCAATTCAATTTGACATCCAAACAAGATTGATTTCAACTAACACGGTTAAAGAAGATTTAGCCCCTCGACGGTTGAGATGATGCTGAATAGTTTTGCGTCTGTGATGTGCAGGCCTAAGCAAACCAATGTCATCTCTCCTCCCTACTGTATGTTTGGTCGCTTAGGAAGCTCACAGAGGAATATAAAGTGTTAAAGTGGAAATAGACTGGCAAATACAATTTTAAGTCCTAGAGGTGACAATGCTAATGTGTGTATGTGTGGCAGTAGTTTTCTTTATGAAGTTATAAAAGAAATATTGATCCGCCTAAGCAATATTCACTGTCTCGAAGGAAAAGAAATGCAAAGTGGATTCCAAATACATCCTGTCTGTACGCCGAAATAGAAAAATACAATAATGGTTTGAGGCTGTGTTGCTAAGCAAAAATATAGGTATACGTAGAGAGGAAGGTACATAAAGGTCTAAGTAATACTGAAATCAAGCCCCTTGCTATGTGCATGTGCCAACTTTATAATTGTCTTTTTAGGCCTTTGGCAAACACATTTTTGCTTATAACGTTTGGTCATTTTATTAGAGAAATGCAAAGTGTTATGAAAATAAGCAGATGGTTAGCTGAAGGCATTAAGTTGGACAACAAACAGAAAATACTGATGGACATTGCAGATCATCTAATGTATGTGTGCTAGATATGGGAACTATTCAAAGTGGAATTTCATACACGTGCGTGACAAAAATGTATTTCAGTGTTTGGTTCATCACTTCTCTTGCCATCAGCTTTGAAAGTATAATTTCCTGCCTCATTAGCATGCATAATTAAATGCAACACTCAAAATAACCAAGAAACGCCCTAATAACCTCTGTAATCGCAACTCCTTCAAATTTACTGCTGTGTGATGCCAATCTAAGTTCAAAAGGCAAATCTGTAGGAGGGAATTTTGTTGCATATCCAAGATCAAACTCATAATATGTTTTAAAACATTTGAAATCCTTTGTGTTTAATGCTTTTTAATGTTTTAAAACCTATACTATATTATACTATGGCAAATTAATATGTGATTTTTTTATGTTTGTTCTGCATTCCTGATTATTAATACTGAAATAAAAGTTTAATTTTAAACTAATATCTTATAACTGTAACTTTAATAATATCTGTCATTCCATTTTAAGATATTTTAAAGACATTGGGAACCCATTTTTTTTGTCCAAAGTGACTTCATCTTGGGAAGGCAATAATCACGAGAAGTGCCATAAAAACAAACTTTAGTCACAACTTTCAGATAGCTAGTACCCAGAATGATTAGGAAAAGAGAGACATAGTCAAACAATTCTTGGTAAAAATTTACTTGAAGGGGTGTTTATAAGACTGGCATGACACCTTTATAATCATGACATGACACATATTATGAACATGAAGGAGATTTTATGCAAAACATGACATTGTTTGAAATGTATTTGTTATGACAAATTGACATAAACCAATACATCATAACTTGTCATAAGTCTTAAACATGACATAGCAAAATAATAATCAAACTTAAGAAGCTACCTAACTTTATTTATTATGACTCAACTTGTATACTTAAATTTTCTGATTTCTTTGTATGAATTCAATATTTGGCTTGATGGCTACATCTGGTGGGAATTTTGTGTCAATAGCCCACTTAGAAATCCCCTTACTGATAAAAATGCTGATGTGTCAAATTTTTGCAGCTTATAGCTTATATGTATATATATATATTCACAAAAAATTTGACACATCAGCGTATTTCATATATAAAGTAGAGGTGCTGGGTACACAAAAATATACACTGGTGGGTCAAAAGGGGATTTTTATTTAGTCTATTGTTTTAATCCAATGTCTGGGCTTGTCCCTTTTTGACCCAGCGCTGGGTTGAAAATAACCCAGTGTTATTTTCTGAGTGCATGGCACATGAATAACGTGACTTTATTACTTTTGTTACTGGATCCCTAATTATGAATAGAGGTAAATTTAAAAGGCAAGCTTTTCAATAAGTCTTATTAGTTTCCAGGATGACTAAATTAAGTCTTTCATGTTGATTATCATATGGTGTACTAAGTCCCTCATTAGATAAGCTTCAGTAGTTTTCAATTTAATTTTAAAAGGGAATCCCCAGTCTACCCCTTTAAAGGAAGGGACATTTAATTTAAATGAATTGGGTAATTCCCTGCCCAGACCAACTCAAGGCACTAGGATAAAAGGGCATATATTTGCAGATATCTTTTGGAAATATGAAGCCGTGGGCTGTTTTGATAATAAAGAGTTCTGGTTTATCTCCTGTAACCCACAGCTATAATAGTTAAGACGCAGAATAGTTTTATGCAGTGGTGCCATAGGAGAAAACCATTTTTAATTCAGTCAAAGGAACTTTTTAGAATAATTTCTTTCTTAGTCCGTGGAAGAGAAAAGTTCTGTAGATGTTTAAGGTTCTTTGAATTGCACTGTAATGTTAAGATTAGATCTTTACAATTCTCCATTATATAAGTAATGTAAACACTTTAGTGTTTAGATTTCCACAAGTTTGGATTGGCCAATTTGATCGGCCAGTAAGTTTTTCACAGGCCATCCTGTTATGTGAAATACACAGCCACAATCCCAAGTTAATGGTCAATTTCACCGTGACGCGAGGCGTCAAAATGGAAATACTCCCTGCCAGATGGTCAAGCGAGCAAGTGGAAAATGATTTATTTTGACAAAGAGTCAAAGATCAAAGACTAAGCGGGATGCATCAATTTCCGACAGCACACGATCACAGGAGGAGTCTCCACCAATCAACCCAAACAGCGGGGCATCTTCTTTAACTTTTAATTGGTTGCTGTGCATCGTCCGGCTTTCACAGACCTCAAGCTGGAGGGCATTACACAGGGTCACCTATCGCACTGCCTTTGCACTTCTCGCTGCTGGTTCACGTATGGACAAGCATACGATTCCCTTGCACTCCAACAATGTTGGGATGTTTCAACCCATGGTTGGGCAAAATATATAGACAAAACCAAATGCTTGTTTAAATAAAGTAAACTTAACACAACCATGATCAAAATCCAACATTTTGGATGAGCATTTTTTTGTGCGCACCTAGTGATGCCAAGTTAAGCAATGCTCATGATTTTTCATTTTTATTGATTAGATTTGAATCCATTTTTGTATCTAAACTGACTTGAAGTGCTTTTAAGCAATGCATTTTATCAGTATGTGTGAAATCGAAAGCTGGAAACACAATGCTCTACACTATTAAAAAAAGGTCCTAATATGTACCATTTAGGTACAGGGATGTTTTTTTGAGGAACCATTGTGTACAATATAGGTACCAGTATGTACTTAAGGTACTGTACAAAGGTGACTTTTTAAAAATGGTATCCCCTCCTCCCAGTGACAGATTGTGTATATATTTCCAAATAATATATAATATGAAAACTTGCTATTTTAAGAGTAGCAGAAATGTATGCATCTTCAAGACTATGGCCAAATGTAGTCTTATTCACTATTTCCCTTCCAACAGATAACTATTAATATTTACTTACTATTTTTATCCCATACAACAGAAACATTGCAGTCAGATGCTTTAAAGTTAAATATAGGTCAAGACATTGGCTGCCACTGTACTTTGACCCCACAAAAATCCATTATTACTGAGAGAAAAGAGTCAAACCTGGCTGGCTGTGCCTTGGTAGGGGAAGACAGAAAAGAAGAGATGGCAAAACCATTGTATCACACTCCAAAAAGCTGTCATTGTCCGTGCCCAAATCCACTGTTCTCTGCGAGGTAAGATGGATGGTTATGGTTGTGGCCAACCCTACTGGCATTTCACTCCGTCCCCCTCTGACCTTTCCTTCCAGCAATGTGATGCACATAACCTATCGATCAATTCCTGACCACTGTCTCTCCGAGGACAAGTACTGTACAAGTGTGCTATTTATGTTCAGTCAAACCTGATATATGGGGAGCCATGGTAGATTTATGGGCAGCCTTGTTTATTTTATAAATATTTGGCGCTATGTAAATATATGAGACTTGAAATATGTTGCTTAGCAGTGAAGTTTTTGTGAAGCGTGATGTCAAACTGTCAGTCAATCACTTCCAATAGTCATTCTTTGTAAGTCCCATTATGAAATTAAAAGAAAGTATATAAGTATCATATAAGGTTTTATAAAAGTACACAATTGAACAATTTGTACAGACATACAAATACATGTATTCAAAGTATGAAAAGGTCAAAACTTCTTAAGTACCATAATGAAAAATGAATTTACTTAAATGTATTTAAAATTAGTTTATTATATACTACACATACATTAACAGTTTATGTACTAAATGAAAATACACCATAATTGTACTTAAAAATTAAATAAGTTTATTATAAGTATTACATAAATGCATGTCCATCACTCTAATTTAGATGCAATTGTAATGTCATCCAAATACATTCGAAGTGCACATTAAATGTTCTGTTCTGTATACTGCAAAAATGAAATGAATAGTTTAACTTTAGCACAACAAAGTATACTTAACAAAACTTAAGTTGGACCCCAGCACTACTTTCAGACAGCTAAATTGCATTAAGTTGTTCCAATTTCGCAGACTTGAAGTATACCAACACTGTAAAAAAATGCAGCATTTTTGTCAATTCAACATATATTTTTATGTTACTTAAACTTAACATCTTAAGTTAAACATTTTCAACTTTTTATTATATTTAATATAACTTATTAACACATGCAGGTCAAAACCTAAAATATGAGGCTGAATTGACTTGCAAAACTTAGTTATACTAAAGAACGCACAAATAAATTGTGTTGTATACTATTTTTTTTCACTGTAAGGTATTATGAGGGATGCACTTTGCATGTACCATATAGACGGTTTCAGCAGTAACAACATAAACAAGCGGCTTTCGTGGTCCTCACGTAACTTCCGGTAAAGTCCGCTAAGAATAAATAACAACAAAGTACTTTAAACATAGTTTATTTATATAACAAGCAAAATAACCGACACATAGATTACATAGGAAACCAAAACATTTGTGTGTTTTTTTTGACGAGGTAGTTCAAGAGTTCAGTTTAGCAACTAGTCAGACCATTAAAAAACTGAAACCGGAAGTAAAGTTCGGACTAGACGCGTCTTGCGTCCGATGAAACGGTCTATAAAACTTATCTATAAAATAAGTAACCAAGCTCACTCATTTCAAACCTCAGAATTCAAAAACATGTTATAATATAATTACTTATACTATTTCAGGGATGAATACTTTGCTTTGGCCTTTATCTTGTTTATCTTATATGCTCAGAAAGCATACCTTACTGCTTATTGGTCATCACAGCCAAGTTCCTCGTATGGTTTTGTGCTTTTGCTTTCTGAAAAGGGTAGACATGACAGCTACATTACGGTCTATTGTATGCAATTTTTGTTCAATGACAAAGAGGAGAAAATGAAATGTCACATATTTGCATATTTTGTACAACATATTGAAATTGGCCTCATTTAAATTCACAGTAGCCTCGACTGGACTCTTTTACAAGTTGATATATTCGATCATTTAAACATGAACTTGATTAATGTGATAAAGAAAAACTGGTTTAAAGGTAAAAACTCTGACCATTTGAAAGTAACATAATTTTGTAACACTTTACAGTAAGGTTCAGTTTGTTAATATTAGCTTACATTAACTAAAAATGATTAATACTAAGATTAATAATTATTTGTTATTATTTGTTCAAATTTGTTATTTACAGGCAACAGTTTGTTCAAACTTAAATGAACATTAAACATTAACAAGTTTTTATCTTTACAGAACTATAAAATAACATCCTCATGCAAAGTGTTTAATGTACATTTAACTTGTTGCCTGTAAATAAAATTAATTTAAATCTACAGTAAGTTACTGGCAAACAGTATCAGTAATACTGTTATTTCCACAGACATTTCCACAGTGTAGCTAATGCACAAAGAATTAACATGAACGATTGTATGGCATTAAGATTAATACATGCACTGTAAAAAAATTCCGTAGAAATTGCAGCTGGGTTGCCGGTAATTTACCGTAGATTTAAATTTATGTTTTTTACTGGCAACATTTTGTTCAAAGTTAAATGAACATTAAACATTTACAAGTCTTTGTCTTTACAGAGTAAAACTAAAAAAACAGCATCAAGCAAAACATTCTGGGAAACAAAATCTGAAGCAAAAAACAGAAAAAGGTTGATGATGACTTCTGGTTCCCAGAATGCTTTGCATGAGGCTGTTATTGTATAGTTTTATTCTGTAAAGATAAAGACTTGTTAATATTTAAAATTGATTGAACTTTGAGCAAATTCTTGCCAGTAAATTACATTAATGTAAATCCACGGTAAATTACCGGCAACCCAGCTGCAATAACATTGACATTTCTACGGAATTTTTTTACAGTGTGGTGAACAACTATATTTCTCATTGATGATTCGTGTAAGCTAATGCATTTAGTAATGTTTACAAAAACAATCTTACTGTAAAGCGCTACCTATAATTTAAAAATAATGACTACATATGTTGCATTGTGAGTGTTGGTACTACACGATTTAAATAGCATAACCAGTTTCATTTCTACGGGCATTATTTCATATAGGGGAAAAGGCATAGTGTGTAGTAATCAATAAAGTTAATCCTTATTGATATTAAATAGATTTCAGCACTAAAAGACCTTTTAAAAGCCCTCATTAGAACAGGATGCATCTCAACACATTGCTCTATGGGGCTGTTCCCCGGACAGGGATTAGACTCATTCTAGACTAAAATAAATGTATGACATATCTCAAAATCAATGCCTTTTTTGCCTCTAAATGCATGCCAGTAATATTTTAATAAGGCATGTTAGTTATATTTCCTAATTAAACTAAGGCCTAGTCCTGTCTTAAACTAATCCCTGTCCAGGAAACCACCCCTATATGTTTTATTTATTTGCTTTATGCCAAATATTTTTTTTCTGAGTATTTGAGTTTCTTTATTGGTTTTGTCTTCTTTATTTCCCTGTGCTAAAACCACTTTACGTTGTGATTTTAAGACGGTCATCAGAATTTCCATCGGCACATCATCCTCCACGTTGCTCTGGAAATCAAGCTCATCTTGCACTGATGTTTACAAGATTAGCGGCAGGCAGGTATGAAAATCCTTCACTGATTGAATGTGTTTTAGTCCTGGCGTCTGCAGTGCCTCTGTCCATTAAATTCCTCCACCATTGTTGACTCGTCAGCGTTTAGCTGACCACATCTGAAACCTCTATAAGGCCCAGAGCTTTCTGAAG
Organism: Paramisgurnus dabryanus; assembly: GCF_030506205.2. Taxonomy (NCBI): domain Eukaryota; kingdom Metazoa; phylum Chordata; class Actinopteri; order Cypriniformes; family Cobitidae; genus Paramisgurnus; species Paramisgurnus dabryanus. The sequence goes on along the minus strand of NC_133342.1, from coordinate 31,544,412 downwards.
TCTTATCTAAACACGATCCAATTCCCTAGTTCCATCTCTGTCTGTATATAAGTGAAGTTTTGGATGATAAGAGCTACTGTCTGTGCTAAAAGAGCCTTTATGGAATAAAAATCCCACGATAGATTCTTCTACTGCCAAAAATAAATGGAACAAAACCTTTTCCGGGTTGTCCGGAGCTTCCAATGTGCATCCCAGTCCCAATGGATTAAACTGACACGGAAAAACATGTTCTTCGTGTCAACTGCTGGATTCATCCCCACGTTGAGCATGTCTTAAATTGCCAATAATGGCAAGGGACACAAAGAATAGAAAAACAGATCTCAGAGGGAAAAACGCAAAGAGAGGCAAGAGAACAGAGGAATTTGATGTCTAAATATAGGACTCCTGTCTTAACACATATATATTATGCTGAAAGTCACAGAGTTGTGCCCCATGTGAGAATTGACTCATCTTGCACAAGTTGGCAGTTTTCAGGTTTCATTTCATGCGTTGGGTTCAAAAGAATGTGTGTCGTCTTCATGTTTCTGTCGGTACAGAGCTCGGGCAAATGAATCATGGAGTTCCTCTTGCGCCTACAGGCATAAATCAGCATCTTGTAGGATTAAGTAGAATGTGAGCAAGACTAAATGGCTCTTGTGACTGTCTTCCTATACAGTACATGCTATTGGTTCACTTTCTGCATGGTCCAGACTCAAAGTCAAAGAGATTTGCAGAAGCAATATCACAATTTTTAATTGATGTACAGTAGTATGTAATATGTTAAATGTAATATTTTATATGTTATATTAGTATGTTACATAAAAAAAGGTTGAAGTATGTACAGCTTTGCATCTAAAGAGTTCATACAGTATTAGTATCTCGAATGTACATATGTATACATATATGTACATAATTGTACAACTAGCCCAGTGAAAGCTGGGGTACATATTTTTTAACCATTTTTTTCTCACAGTGTACATTTATGTTACATTTTAAATAGCGCTGTCAAAAGATTCACGATTAATCGCATCCAAAATAACATAATGTGTGTGCTGTGTATAATTATAATCTATATATCAAAACACACACAATCATGTATATATTTAAGAAAAAAATATAATATTTATATATAAAATATTTATATTTATATATAAAATACTTATATTTATATATAATATAAATTATATAAATGTATATAAACTGAAAAAAAAAAGGATTCATTCAATTCACTAATTTTTTTTTAGGTAAGTGGTTGCAATCAATTTATTTAAGCTACATTTAAAAAAAAAATTGAAAGGCAAAACAAAACAAAAAACTTTTGTTTAAATGAAGCTTAAATAAATTGATTGCAACCACTAACCTTACAAAATTGAGTAAATTGAATGAATAATTTTTTTTTTCAGTGTACAGTATATAAATGAAAATATTTATTATCTACAGATTAATGTGTGTATTTATATATACATAATATTTACAAACAGTACACACACACATATGTTATGTAAACACAATCTTTTATTTTGGATGCGATTATTTGCGATTAATCTTTTGACAGCCCTAATTTTAAATAATATATCAGTTTTGATTTGATGCAAAGTTGGATATAAAAATTTAATTTCATTTAAATTGCAAAAGGACAATTTGATCGATAGCTGAACTATAAAATTGATATGAACATCCAATGTTACTTCATGGTAATTTGGACGTATTATACGAGGTGGCTTATTCGTAATAATTAGTACGACCACATTCATACATTTTTTATGATTTGCCTTGACCCACGTGATGTTGGAGTTAGGGGAGGGGTTTCCTTATTGTTTTTTATAATAATCCCACGTTTTTTTGCACAATTAACTTCGCAAAAATTCCTACGAATTAACCAACTCTTAAAATATGTACGAATTATTTATAAAAACTGTCTTTGACGTGAAAAAGTGTTTAGTGCCACCACGTCGGGGTCTGAGCAGATGTACGCACTTTTGCTTGTCCGATTGCTGCAGGTTTTTGGAAATATAAGCCATTCTTGCTGCTCGAAAAGAGTTTAAACATTGACAAGCGCTCTTTTATATTTCTATGACATTTATTAAAATTAATCGTTTAAAGATGGAGATCTGAAACTGCTCAGCTGCGCACAAGTTCAAAATAATTTGAGATTTATAAATTTCCCATCTGAAAGAAAGGGTTACACACGTTTTTTTGTGCGCACGTTCGTTCTATGAATCACACGTCCGCTTTTTTGATTAAACGATCATAAGATCAAATGTAGGATGGTTTCTACACAGCATTTTATAATAAAAAGGCCCCAGTTTTACATTGAGTAAATTGTGAAAAACCTAATAATCCATGTTAACACAGACCTGAAGACCCAAATCGTGTATTCTCCAATAAAAGCAATTTGACCTAGTTGCGACCCATAAATGATGCAAAATATACCATTTTTCGTTTCTTTTTTGTAAAGAGCATTGTTACTAAGTTAGATTTTAAATCCATTTTGTCTATCCAGTCTCAGTCTCTTTGACCTGACAGTATTATTCATGCAAAAACTGTACGACAAACCATTGAACATAATATGTATAATTTCACAGCCTGTATCTCCAAACTTATATAATGGCGTTTTCATTCCAGAAGCTGCTCAGAACACAATAGAAGCGCTCGGTATCTGTATGCAATAGAGAAAAATGACAACGCTGTATGAAATTTTAAAGACAGGCTTTGGAAAGGTCGTGGCATTATGTGCGATAAGCACAGAAAGAAAGGTCACACGCAGTCTACTTTTTCTTCACGTTGCACTTAGCATACTTATGACATGTATCTTTTTTTAATATTTCTCAGGGAGAAAGAGAAAGATAGATGAGGACAGACATAATTTAAACAGCTGAGCAAAGTATACTAACGAAAGTAGAGGTCGGGTTCAGGTACACATGCTTTTTCTGAGCTAAGGATCACTGTTTTAGTGCATTTGGATAAAAGTACCAAAAGAAAAGTTTGAGACAGCCGAAAAAGCATTGTACACTGAACCTATACTGAGACAGAGCAAAATGTATTCAAAACATATAAACCTGCTTTGATCCGGCTAACCTATCTCATGCAAATGGACACACTGAATCAGATCAGGTTCCTGTGGGATAAAAGTTCATGAGCTGCAAACCCCAGCACTGTATTCTGTCTGAAATGGAAATCATGCTGTCAAAGAAAATATACCAGGTGCTGTTATTGAAATTTGACATTTGAGGTAAACTTTCCATTTAAATAACTTTTCCATACTTCTTTCTATGCTATACTGAGTTTAAATGCAACTCTTCTTCATTGCCCCAACAAAAATATGCATTTTGATGTATTACGAAACAGCCCGCTTTGTATTTTTGAACAGTATTAGCTGTCAAAGCAGGCAAAGGTTGGGCAGAATGATGCAGAGGGCCAGTATTGAGGTATGGACTTGTCCATTGCTCCAGGGCACACTGTCAGCAACATTATTCTTATCCCCTTCATACACTTCAGTCGATTCCTTCTCCCCCGACTGCTGAACACGCTCCTCCGCCGCATGTAATTAAAAACCCTAACTTCAATCCACTATTTACCGTACGGTATAAATTCACTTGCTGCAAGATCTCCTTCAGTGGTTTGCTAAACAAGGCGCTCTAGCTGTTTGCATTCTTGTATTAATGGCCATTATTGCAATTCTGCAAATTTACTTAGACTTTGCTTATACTGTAGGCGTAAGAAAGACCGCAGTTAACTTGAACTAATAAAGAAATAAAGTGAGTACGCGAAGGGTTTTTGGGGTTTTCTCAGCTCATTCCATTAGCATCTGCTAGCCTTGGCTTATCTTATGCTTTGACATGCGGTCTGTCAGAAAGGCTGCACAAAGGCCTCATGTCACACTGGGTAGAGATGATGAAATGTGTTTTTGAGAGGCAGTCAGTCCACGGAGTGTGAAGAAGGGAATGTCAGATGGGTTTTGGGGTTTCCTTCAATGGACAGAACTCTTGTAGGCGCAAGTATTTCAAATTAAATATATACATTGTACAACTTTGCACTTCATAAATAATAAAAACAAATGCACTCCAAAATCCCTTAGTTCCTATAGATGGTTTCAGCAGTAACAACATAAACAAGCGTCTTTGGTGGAACAAACGTAACTTACAGTAAACTCCACAAATAATCAATAACAATACAGTAGTTTATTTTTGATAACAAGCAAAATAAATAACAAGTAGATTACCTTAGTTCAAATCATAGCTAAAGCGCATCAAAAACTACATTGAGTTAACGTTACTTTGTAAAATGTGTACTATAAAATGTATACAACGTTAACTACAGATCGGCTGCCAAACCTCCCTTCACATACAGTAGCGGTGATCCATGATCACCGTCTACCCCGTCTTTAGGAAACTTAAAACATTTGTTGTTTTCAACAAGGTATTTGTTCAAGAGTTCAGTTTAACCACTAGGCGGACCATTAAACAAACAAATTCGGGCCTTTAAGTTCTGCTTAGAAGCGTAATCACGACAACGCGTGTCTGTCTGATGAAACCATTTATACCTGATGAAAGTCCAAGTAACAGCAGAATGAATGAACTCTTTCTCCACCATTGACGACAATGAAGAAAAAACATTTGCGTGAAAAACGTGTCCCGTGATGAGTTGTTATGTTAATCTGTAATACCGTGATTAATATGTAATTAGCGCACTTACACAATTTATAAAAAAACTAAAGATCTCTAACAAAATCAACCTGATCTCACGAATTTCGGTGGCATAGTCACTGAATTTTTTTGCTAATTTTTCTGTGGCATTCTCACGGATCTCCACATTTTTCCGTGGCCCTACCACGGATTTTCTTTTCCGTGGCATTCTCACGGATTAATTACTCAACTGTTTTGTCTTATTTTCTTAACATTGTCGCTTCGGTTTAGGGTTAGATTTACATAAAATGACATCCTTACCCAAACCCAACTCTAACCCCAACGCCAGGCAACAATTGTGTAATGTTTAGAAAATATAAAAGAATACATCAGAAAAAATAGTATATAGCTAATACTTAAAGTGACATACTAACGCAAACACCAAATCTAACCCTAAACCGAAGCGACAATGGTTTGCAAATAGGAAAAAGCAGTTGAGTAACCAATCCGTGAGAATGCCACTGAATAGAAAGTCTTTGGCAAGGCCACGGAAAAATGAGGAGATCCTTGAGAATGCCCCAGAAAAATGAGCAAAAAATTCTGTGACTATCTCACGGAACTTTGTGAGATCATGTTGCACAAAATACCTTCACAACATGCAATTATTTCAGCTTTTTGCAAAAAAAAAAAAATTTTAGAAAATTACCCGTATTTAAAAGATTATAAGAAGATATAGATAAGATGAAACTTTTTTTCCCGGTTTGTTTTTTTTATTGGTTGTTTGAAAGAAGAGGGTCTGTTCTTTCATTTGATATATTTCTATGTTTATACAAATATATAAAAAATAATAGGCGATATATAAAAATATAAATCAAAAAACATAGTATAAACCAATGTATAAAGTGACATTCTAATGCAAGCACCAAATCTAACCCTAAACCGAAGCGACAATGGTAAGAAGCAGTTAAGTAACCAATACGTGATAATCACACGGAAAAACGCGGAAATTTGTGATAAAATCACGAAAAAAGAATAAAAAAAATACGTGACTATATCACGAAACCTTGTGAGACTGGGTAGAAATACACCATGGGTCCCCTTACATGGAAGTCACCATCATGTTTCTAAAGTAGCCCTTAATGGACAAACTGTTTTACAGAGTGCGTTTCGTGCCTACGTTGTTTCTGACGACATGTTTGTCCTGTTTGGGCCACAATATGCGTTTTGATTGAGGGGTTAGCTGTTGGTTGCAATTTGCAATCTCACAACTAAATGCCGCTACAATTTACACACACCACCTTTAAAGAGTCAATATGTAATTTTCACCACTGGAGGTTTCAAAACAGCAACAAATGTGTAGTTTGAGGACGCTGTGAAGAAGCGTGGAATGATGGGAGTTTAAGTATTTGCCCTTGATGTAAATCAATCCAGTGGGATTTACAAATCATGTTCTTGGATGACATAACGAAATATAGCTTTATAACCGTTACTTTATAACGTAACTACACAAGTGAACGAAATATACAACACTGTGGTAGTGATTTTTGGGAATCGAAATGCAAAAATCTTACCCAATGTGCCTTTAAGATATGAATTTACAAATAATCCACACATCAGTTGTTTTAAAGAGTAACTTGCATGTAATTTTCTCATTTAAGATGGTTACAGAAACCATGCATTTAACAATAACAGGTCCACATCATACTTCAAGTCAGGAACTATTTCTGGCAGTTTGGCTGTGTCAGCATGCTTGAAATTGCTCCCTAATGACGTAACTATATTAGGGCAAATGTTCGCCTCAACTGTGTGCCAAAATCAGCTATCGAGGGCTTTGGCATTCCTGTGGATTGTTCCACATGAGAAGTCTTTTAAAAGTTTTCATCTTTTTGCAACAGTACGTCTAGTTTGATTGTTTCCCTCAGCAGCTTGACATTTCATCCACATTAGCTTGTTGAAGCATTCAGTCTTGAAACCCCCAAAGAGAGTAGCATTTTATTTTCACAATTGCAGCAACGAGCGGAACACAGCAGCACTGTTTTCCTCCTTATTTCTCTTTGTTTGCAATATGAATGAAGTGCATTTACAGTCTTATTGCAGCACATTTCGACACATGAAACCTGTGTTGGAGATAAACGTTACTTTTAGGAGCTTCCAAGCATGGTGAGATACTCTATAGAAGTGGTTGTCAAAGCGTTCCCTGGAGGTACACAAAAAAGGGTAATGACAGTAGACGGGTCTGATGTTTGTAGATGCCTGACGATATCATCACTTACCGCGACAGACTGTGACGTCTGTTTCACTGAATTGGGTCTGGTTCTGTTGTAAGAGACATACAGTATGCTCGACTGCTACTCGCCCAGGGCATCTTTGGACCTCTCTCAGAATTAGGCTGTGTTTCCAGTGACTTGAGAAAGAAATGATGACAACTGACTCTGATGTTACATAACCTATCAAGTTATACAGTCAAAAAGTTTATATATATATTATTATATATATATATATATATATATAACAAAGCTTCTTAGTAAGTAACTCCCCATATAACAATTCTAAATAAAACTGGGGGGGGGGGGGGGGTAAAGTGGTAGGGGCTGTTTTTTGAAACAGTGTAACAAAAACAAAGAAAATGGACTGAAGGCGAGTTGCATCAGCACATCGGACATTTGTAGTGCAGACAGCTTTGAGTTCAGCTAGACTGAGATGTTTTTCAAAAAAACGTAAAAACATCTGATGTTAGGGGCTGGAGAACAGAACATCAATAATGTTTTATATATTTTCTCAGTATTTTCACATTTTTATTCTGTTTTCATTTATTGAATATATGTCAGAAAAGTTTTTTTTCCGTTTTTGCTCAAGTACAGCCAAAACAAAGGCTATTCGCATTCTATTCACATTTAGGAATGTTACTGTACATTAGACAGCAAATAATATGCCTGATTTTATTTTAGATTTTGATTATAGTCTATAGGGATTGTTCCCATTTTATACAATCTTTAGTGTACATTGTAAAACCTAAAAGTTAACGCAACTCAAACCATTTAAGGAAACCGGTTGCATTAAGCCATTTAAGTTTTAAAACACATTTGAGTTGTTAAGCTGACTGTTAGGTACATTTTAGTATCTCTTGGGCTATACAAATACCACATATTTGGGAACCACTGGTTTCAGGTCTCACCTGATATTTTACTTCAGAAGTAGGAAGAGAAAATTATGTTTTCTATCCACCATTCTTCTATAAGTAAAACATCTACTACTGCATTCAAACCATAGGCTGAGCTTGTTTGTGTTTGTAGGGGGGGCTTAGGGGGGTAGGGTCCCCATTGACTAAAAGGATTTTTATAAAATAAATGATTTTCCACAACAAATATACATAATAAATTAGATTCTTATACATTATACAAAACAATTGATAATCTGGTAATAATATCTGTATCAAAATGTGGTGCTCGGTAAAGTCCAATCACAATGTAGGAGAGGCGGGACAAATACTACATGATCAACCAGAACATCCTGCCTTTATTACTGAACAACAACATAAAAGTAAATATAGCTAGTCGATTACTGTATACTATCCTATACATCAATATTGTATGCACTGATTAAAAAAATTATCTGCAAATTCACATATATACAAACAATGTTTATTTTAAAGCACAGGGCTTCCAAAAGCGTCCTCAAGCACTCATTATCAGAACAACACATGGCGTGTTCAACCGCCTAAAAACCTTTGGTCTGGAGTGCGTTATTTAACCCCTAGATTGTATTAATGAACAACCTAATGTTCTGTTCACTGCATATGAGTTTTCCATCTTGTTTTTACTTATATTTTGATTTAGGCATTGAATTGTGTTGTGTTATAGAAGTGAAGAAAATGTCAGAAAATTAACTAACCCTGTAATTTTTTTCTTGCAGTGGGTAGGGCATTAAACCTCTTAACTTTAATATAATTGTTGTTTTGCCAATATTTACTGTCAAACTCTACAGGTAATTCATTATGACTTAGGTCGCTTCAATATTTAAACACTTATTATAATAAAAAACAGTTAAAGTGACAGTAATTTTACTAATTACAGTATTAATATTCACTTGTTGTTACTGTATGATGAGATATGTTAACATAGCGAATGTAGTATTTATTAATATGGCCGAATTTTATTCACACCCATATTCATACTATACAGAACATAGTTTTAATGTACGTGTGAATGTAGTAAATTGTCACAGTATGCGATTTTGGATGCAAGAAAGGATTTTGTCTTTCTGGTGTCAAAATGAACCTGCAAAGATGTGCTGCAATTTAGATCTATTACCACAACTGTGCCTACCATTAGCATGTGGCATATTAGACATCCTATATCACTCTGTCTTCCACTGCAGTCAGCGTTTGGGATCTCAAGCTGAATTCGCATATCAAAAATAAGGTCAAACACTGCCTGCGGTTGTGCTGCTTTATGGTCGGGAAATTATTGTGCTTCTCTTTTTCAATTTTTTTTACTTTGAGTGCTGTTATCAATGGCTGTCCATAGGAACAGAGAGTAAGGTGGCTAATGATGTATGAAGGCATGAAAGCTAAAATATGCAATCTGCCAATATGCAAAATAGCATAGATGTCATTCAGTCATTATCTTCTGAACACTAGCGATGTGAAAACTGCCAGCGCAAACTGGAAAATGGTCCATCATTCTCCAGAGTAAGCTTCCACCCCCTCAAACATCATTGCATCCTAGTTTCGCATCTGCTTCACTGTTTTGGAATATGATGCTGAACCAGAGGGTTTAGAGAAGAAAATGTCTATGAGGATGTGTAGGAAAGCACCCACCCGTGCACCACTCATCTCTACTACAAATAGGAAAAAGAGGCTAGAATTTGCACGAGCTCACCAAAATTAGACAGTTGAAGACTGAAAAATGTTGCCTGGTCTGATGAGTCTCGATTTCTGTTGAAACATTCAGATGGTAGAGTCAGAATTTGGCGTAAACAGAATGAGAACATGGATCCATCATGCCTTGTTACCACTGTGCAGGCTGGTGGTGGTGGTGTAATGGTGTGGGGGATGTTTTCTTGGCACACTTTAGGCCCCTTAGTGCCAATTGGGCATCATTTAAGTGCCACGGCCTACCTGAGCATTGTTTCTGACCATGTCCATCCCTTTATGACCACTATGTACCCATCCTCTGATGGCTACTTCCAGCAGGATAATGCGACATGTCACAAAGCTCAAATCATTTCAAATTGGTTTCTTGAACATGAAAATGAGTTCGCTGTATTAAAATGGCCCCCACAGCCACCAGATCTCAACCCAATACATCATCTTTGGGATGTGGTGGAACGGGACCTTTGTGCCCTGGATGTGCATCCCACAAATCTCCATCAACTGCAAGATGCTATCCTATCAATACGGGCCAACATTTCTAAAGAATGCTTTCAGCACCTTGTTGAATCAATGCCACGTAGAATTAAGGCAGTTCTGAAGGCGAAAGGGGGTCAAACACAGTATTAGTATGGTGTTCCTAATAATCCTTTAGGTGAGTGTATATACATACAGTATACGTTAACTAGCCTTTAAAATGCATGTTACATGACTCAACATATGTTTGTACCTCATAAATTTTATACAGTCAAAACATTAATAATATGTTGCAGTATCTGTGCCCTTTTTGGTTGACAGCTTATAATAAAAAGTCACCAGATATGAAAACTGGTGCACAACAGCCCCCATCATGCTTAACTTTACTTTGTACAAAGTAATACAAATTTGCCAATTCATAAAATGCGTACTCTATGTATTCCCATGAGTTGATGTTATACTACAATATATCATACATTTTGAGTAGACATAGCACACTGAAACAGTTCATTATATTAGGCTTAGCTTAATCTCTCTATTTAACACATGGGATCAAATTGTGTTCTGTAAATGTTTATATTGGCAGGGACAAAATTACAATAATTAAAAAAATTACAACGTTCCCATTAAAGCGAATGTAATTACAATAATGCTGACTTTGATTCAACTATGTACACTTGTATATTATTATACTACAGTGTTTTATTGTAATAAAATGCTGTAAAGTCTGGCAGAATCCTGGCGATATTTCAAAGTGTGTCTTGTCTGGGATTAATGAAAGCATTTGAGCGCTTCCGAAACAATAGAGCGCACTTGGCATCACAGCACCGCCTGTAGATCCTGAGGACTATAAGCACACTGGCTGCAGTCCCACCGGACTGATGCACTATAACAGTGAGTGTATTGATCCTACATCGAAGTATTGCAGTTAAAAGCTTTCCAGGCTTGTGAATTACGATACCATGGTTAAACATCCCAGACGTATGCATGGATTTAGAAGAGGCGCAGACGTACAGTAAACACCATAACACTTGCACGCTCACACCCAGGACAACACATTGTAAATAAATTCATACAGACATTCACCAGCCCGCACGTGGGATTTTCACGACTCCACCGTCTCCAAACAAGAGACGCTTTTAATGATAAGGAATTTCAATGTGATATCCAATTAAAACATCCATAATAAGTCTCTTCTCATGCATGTTAGAGGTTTAATATACAGCAGAAACGTGCCGACTCATTGTGGTCGGATGAGTTTTCCGTGTGGTTGGAGGTACCTCGGCGCAAAAATAGAAACAAAGTGAAAGACAAAGTGTAGTGTTGCACATAGTGAAACCAAGAACTGACTCCCCAGCCCCCACTACACTTTGCTAGCCATTACTCTAACACGCTTTGGCCTGAGCGCACATTAATGGATTTCAGTTGATATACAATGATGTGTTCCCTACGCCTGATCTACAGTCACCAATATCTGTCACGTATCGGAATCTGTGTTAGCAGCTAAAGTGCTGTTCCATGAGGCACGCTTCACTGTTCCTCTTGCCATTAATGTTCATTGAACCTGATTGAATGTTCCCCGTGCAACAGAAAAGCATTTATACATAAACCCTCTGAAAGCTAAAAGTGCTATGCCACTCCCCTCATTACGGAGCGAGACGCCAAATAACCGCTTTATTCCAACGGTCAGCATAACGATTTTCCTATGCCAACACAATTGTTGTTTTATGCTCTCGGATCTCTGGCCGAAAGCCCTATAGTGCGGTCTACCAGAACAAACGAATGAATGTAGAAGATCTCATTCACCCCTACAGCCTTGCAAATCTATTCACCCATACCATTACAGCTCACTGTGACTGCGCTCTGCACGTTAACTGATGATTTCTGATGCATGATAAACCAATCTCTCCTGTAAGCTGGCGCTGTTAACCGTAGCATATGAGAAAGTTGGAAGTAAATCATCCCAAAGTCATAAAAATAAAGATGCTTGGAGTTCTTCACAGCAATGCGATAGACGATAGTAGAACCATTTTTGGTTCCACAAAGTAACTTTTGAGACAAATGTCCTTAAAATAACCATTTATTTCTTGCCTTAAGAAGTAAGAAGAACCATTTTCTACTATACAGAGGCTTTATGCAACAGACAGGTTCTGTGGATGTTACAGGTTCTTTATGGAACCATACAGCCTGACAAAGAACCTTTTAGGAACTTTAACTCTTTCCCTGCCATTGACGTGTTTAAAGTCTCATTAATCAAGAGAAAACATTGCATAAAAATGTGTTTGTGATGATTTACTTACGCAATTTATGAAAAACTGAAGCAAAAAAGTTTTTACTAATTTTAAACTCTGTGTATGTTTTGATAATTGTTCTGAATCTGATCTCTAACAAAATTGTAAATTATTTAAGCCTTTTGCTAAAAAAAATATTTTTAAAGAAAAATACCCATATTAAAGGTTTATAAGCAGAGAAAAAATATAGATAGGATGAAATGGTTTTTTTCGTTATGTTTGTTTGTTTGTTTATTGTTTGTTTGAAAACAGAGGGTCTGTTCTTTCATTTGATATATTTGTATGTTTATATATTTTTAGAAGAAAATTTTCCTGGAAGGCATTTTGTGATACTTTTGTGAAAATCACAAAAAATGCTTGCGGGCAACTTAAAAAAAAAAAGGCTGTATACTGTAAGACTAGACTGGTTAGCATGGTCCAGTTTTCACTTCCTGGTAGATAGTATAATTGCATGCTAATGCAATTTTAGAAATGTACTTCTTAAATAACTTTGACATGTTCAATACTTATTTGTATGCGCAATTTAATATACTAGATGTTTGCCCAATGCTGTTGATATGATAAAAATAGTAATGGACCGCATTTCGCACAGCCTTTATGTATGAAATATGCTACTGTATGTGCAGTACTAACCTCGCCTCGCCTGCTTTGGGGATTCCTGCACCAGCAGATCAACTGTTTCTAAGATGAATGGGAATACACACGAATAGCTTTCTCTAGGTATTACAGACCTTCTTGCCTAGGACTCATAAAGATCAGTAGCAGCAACCTCCAGAGAAATTAGCTTTCCACTGCCAGTTTCCCCCCTGCGGGTGCACCGGGTTTTTACTGGAAACCAGAAGTGGAAAGCTGAGAGACTGCCTTACTGAGCGATCAGAACTGACCTGCTTAATCCTCCCCATCCATCTAGCCCCGTCAATCATCTTTCCTGACTTTCACACTTATGATTTACGCAGTGTGCCTTCGGTGTGCCTGCAGTACGGCTGCATTAGAAATGAGTTCTGGGGATTGAAGATATGATGACAGTGGCTTTAGGCTGCTTCCTATAGAAACATACTCGAGTGTTGCACTGAACCTACATACAGTACTAGTACATAGAAGTGATTGCGGCTGGCTGATGTAATGTATGTTAAGGACATAGCACAATGAAAATATTTTTACAGCATTGCAAACGATAATTTGTTTAACATAAGTACTTTAATCTGTTGGAGCCGTGACAATAATGATCTCAAAATTACATTACTTACCCTAACCCTACCTTGGCAAATTGACATCATCTCAGTTTAAATGCACATAGTTCATTGCATTTTGCACACAAAAAAACAGAAAGGACTTTTTGAAATCACAGTCCTATCTGTTCGAATGGGACGCCATAGGCATCTGAGAGACAGGGTGCATTAATCTACCGGAAAAAAATGTTTAAAAAATGTTTAAAAAATGATAAAAATGGTGATAAAAATATACTCAATAAATCACACAAAAAGTTCTGCCTCAAGCTTAACTCTTAAGTTTTGTCTGTGAGTAAATAATACTTGGATTATTATATTTGGTTGGAATTAATGTGATAATAATAATAATAACAATAATAATAATAACAATAATAATAATAATTTAACTATTATTAGAAAAATAATTCTAATAACCAAAAACAAAAGTCATAAGGGTGAAAGCAGAACATACAAAAACTTAAATAAATTGTATTGTACAAATTCATACAAATTAGGAATCAGCCACCTAAAATACGTACAAATATTCATCAGACTTGTGGATATTCACCATAGACTGTAAAATAAGATGGACGACGCCTGTTCGCTCCCTTCCATTGGTGAAAAGTGAAGCCGCCAGTGTCCCGATACGGCGCTGACATCTTGGGTCTTGAGTCTGCGCAGTAGCGATTTCGGGGCCAGTCATGAGCAGTAGTGAGCAGGAAGTGAAGCCGCGAAATCAAAACCCCGCCCTCGCACTCGCAGAATGCGCATATCACACGATATCACAGCTGTCAATCAATCATGACGTGACACCACCGTTTTTATATCATTAGATAACTAACCAAACACAAACTTTTGAATTCACATCAGTGTGATAAAAACTACAATAAATGACAGAAACCAGATTCGGAAAAAAGATAATTGTGTAAAACTGTAATAAATTTTTTTAGTTGGTCTCAAGTCCCATTGAATAACATGGGGAGGCGGGGTTTATGACCTATACTGGGACCAGTCACTGGGGGGCGATCGAGACGTTTTGGCTTCACTTTTCAGGGCTTGTGCGGCACGCTTGATATTCACGCTTTACACTACTATTTTCTGTACAGCAATTTGAAAACCACATTATTTGAATTTATTTCTTATGCTGAGTTGTTTTAACCCATGATTCGTTAAAATATATACAAAATTAACTGTGTTGTTTCAACCCAAAAATGCAATGTTGTTTCAACCCATGGTTGGGTCAATGTGGTCATTTTCTGAATTAATTTAAACCAATGGTTGAGTTTGTCCATATTTTGCCTAACCATGGTCAGATGGTCTCTCCCTGTCGAAGAACAGGCTCACATCTGGATCAGACTTCATGTCGATAGTGGAAAGTTTGGCCTTGGGATATTAAGGTCTACATTAGTATTATAATCCCTGATTGTGAGTTGACAGATGTAGTGCAGCAGGGCCGCTCAGACCACTGCGGGCAGACTAAATAAGCTCACAGACCCAAGGCGAGGATAATAACATCAGATCTTATTAAAGCTTAAACTGTAAAGTCACACATGACACGATAAATGTCCTGCAGGACTAGAATGTGGTAGAGTCGAAACCCTGTGACACAAAGATGGCGAGGAGAGGTTATACTGTAGCAGTAGTAAGAAAAAATATTTAAATGTTTAATGGACTACATAACTATTAAAGGATTGAAATGGATTTGGTTTGTGGGAGAAAGTTTTTTTATTGATAGGCTGCTTAATTGGTAAGGATTTGATTTAAATACTGTATATACAGTACTCATTCCTATAGTGAACTTGCATGGAACTTATAGTACAAGACCTTCATGACACAAAACAGCAGAGGATTTTTCTTTTGTTTTTGTTTTTTTTACCATGACTGGTCCTCCACACATTACACTTTTACTGTGCCAGTTTCATCTTTGATGTAGCTTGCATTTATTATTTATTTTTATTTTTTTGCATTTTGTATTGCAGCACTCGTTGATGAGTACCCTAAGGATGAGTCACTTGTAATAGTTCTCATTTGTAAGTCGCTAGAGATAAAAGCGTCTGCTAAATGAATACATGTGCATGATTCATATACATGATTCATGTCTTGTAAGTTTTAATTCAATCGCTGGAATTATACGCAGCTCATCCGAGCATGAGTGACTGTCACAAATTCACACAAATTAGCGTCACATTAAGTGTCTTAAAAGCATTTTATTCTTTCTGCATTGTAACATAACAGAGGCCACTGGGTGCATGATTTTTATAAAACACTTTGGAAAAGGGAGTCGGGCCGAGTATCAAAACACACTTGTAGCCAATCAGCAGTAAGGGGCGTGTCTACTAACTGACATTGTTGCTTGGGTTGTGTATGTGTATGTTATTTTTTTTGTGGGGGGGGTTGCAAATAGGTAAAAAATACAGTTTTCTGGTTTAAAAAGGTTTGTGTCATGTAAAAGACTATAAACTGTTGTAAATGACACAGACTGTATGTACATTCATATTACGGCTGTTCTCTAAAGTCACATTGGCTCTTTAGCCCGTGGCGTTTCTGATTCAATCAGTAAAAGTCCGATAAAACAGGGTCATGGGTCAAACTCTTTCTAGAACAATCTTTAGGGGAAGTTTTATCTGCTGCTGGAGGGTAATGGACCTTACTGTTCTGTGGTAGATTTATTGACTTTTTGAAGACCCAGATGCCCCTGATCAGCCTATGCGCACTACATCTGTCTTCACTCATTAGTGCACATACAGAGCTTCACAATTACCATAACACACAAACCAAATGCACGCATACAATGGAAATCAGCTTTAAAGCCAATGCATGTTTGTGATAAAATGATTGGAAAGAACAGCGATATCTGTACTTAAAAACACGTTGAATACACAGTTAAGCACGGTACTGTTGTATTCCTCAGCTTGGATAAAAGCGACTGCTAAATGAATAAATGTAAATGAATATCAACTAAAAAGCTAGAAGTAAATAAGCGCTGTTTTGCCTCGATTTCTTTGCTTCCTTTTTTGTTTACAACATAGTATATCTTCCTATATCAAGCTTACAAGAGACTACTTAAAGACCAGCATTGCACATGTAAAAGCTTGTAAATAAAAGCTTGTTATGTGTATTTAGCTTCAGTTTTACTAAAGGTATACTACTGTATTATTGTTTGGAACTGATATTATTATAGTTTTAAGTACCCAAAGACATGACTTTTGTTAATAAACTGTTATTTAAATGTGTGGTTTCTGACACATTAGGTTAAATTACTGTATAGGGAGGCATTTTCTGAGTGTGATAAACAAACCAATTAATAAACATCTTACATTTTATGGTTGGCTGGACACAGTTTTGTATTCCTCTATCAGTGGAGTTCATCATATGAATTTATCACAGTTTTGTGGAAAAGGGGCTACAGTGATGCTATTTAGAATACAAAAACAATAGTAGCCGCATTGAGAAATATCTGTTATTCATGGATTATTTTATTTAAATGTTGAAATGGATTTTCTCCTGTCATGATTTGACAATGCTTTAAAGAGCATCTTCTGTATGGAGGACCACAAGAGTCATGAAAAATGTAATAAAGAACTTCAATATTTAATATCTACCTGGACAATAAAAATAGCAATTAATAGATTTGTTTAAAAATTCATTAATGAATCTATAAATAAATAGACAAAGTTAAAAAAATAAAAAGTGAGATTAAAAAAATAACGTAGAAATGAAATATTAATCCTTTAATAAATAGTTCAAATTAATATAACAATTTACAAAAACAACATAAAACACTCAATAAGTTCATCATTTGAAATTGCATTTATAAATTCTTAATTAAATAATGGAATTTCAAAATGTATTTAAAAAAGCGATTTAAAAAGAGAAATAAATAACTGGATTCATAAATTGAACTACAAATACAGGCATTTAAAAGGGAATTTCCATTTAACATTTCTGTTTTCATTTTCCAGATGGTTCCCCTTATTCTTTTTGCTATTCGATTAGCTTTTCGTTTTAGCCTCTCTATTTAGCTTTTCCGTGACTCTTTGGGTCCTTGCAAATGGTCAAATGAGAAATGCAAATTAGCTATGGCCAGGTGGATGTAACAAGCTCGCTGATTGGCTCTGATTGTACGTCATGCGCAGATTTATAGATCTCGGATGAGGACCCAAAGAGCCACGGAAAAGCTAAATAGAGAGGCTAAAACAAAAAGCAAATCGAATAGCGAAAAGAATAAGGACAACCATCGGGAAAATGAAAACAGAAAAGTTAAACGGAAATGCCCTTTTAAATGCCTAATTAAAACCTGTATTTGTAGTCCAATTTATAAATCCTGTTATTTATTTCTCTTTTTAAATCGCTTTTTTAAAAACATTTTGAAATTCCATTATTTAATTAAGAATTTGTAAATGCAATTTAAAATGATGAACTTATTGAGTGTTTTATGTTGTTTTTGTAAATTGTTATATTAATTTCAACTATTTATTAATGGATTAATATTTCATTTCTACATTATTTTTATAATCTCACTTTTTATTGCCTAATAAAATGTTACATAATGATTTTTTTTGTAACTTTGTCTATTTATTTATAGATTAATTAATGATTTTTTAAATAAATCTATTAATTGCTATTTTTATTGTCCAGGTAGTTATTAAATATTGAAGTTCTTTATTACATTTTGCATGACTCTTGTAGTCCTCCATACTTCTGTACTTTCTGTATGTGCTTCAGTTTATGGAAATCAAATCTCTTCTATCCAATGTCACAAATTTGATTTAGAAAGTATGACACTTTATTTCACAGTATCACACTGTTATAATGATTAAAGGTACAATGTATAAGATTTAGAAGGATACAGAAATGCAATATAAAATGAATCACTATGTTTTCAGTGGTGGGTAAAGATCTTAAATAATAACTTGTAGTGTTTTTATTACATTAGAATAGGGGTGTTCAAACTTTTTCCTCCCAAAGGCCAAAAATCAAACCTGACCTGACCTGAAAGTAAATGTTGCTGTGTTATATAAAAATTTAAGGTGACCTGATTCTCCTAATTTATAATTTTCTAATATTGTAAAAAATAAATAAGCAAACATTACTCTGTTTATGCATAACTAATGCAGTTTAATTTGCAAAGGTAACTGTTGTAAAAAATAAATCATTTAGCAAATCAGTTTCAAATTTTCTTTTTCTTCCTCTCCATTTTTAGCCTCGTTGATGCATGTTTTGTGAATGAAATTATTCACTTTAATTCCTTGCATTTATTGTAATTTACATTTTTGTAATTTACAAATAAAACAAAAAATATTTCATTTTAGAAAATGTTTGATTAGAAATATAAACAACTCTGCAATCAGTGGCGGCTGGTGACTGCTCATCCGAGTGGTGCAAATTAAAAATAAGTGTTCGGAGTGTCATGTGTGTTGCTTGTGTTTTCAAAATATGCTTGTTGCATCATGTCAACCATGTGTATCATGTCTTTTGTCAAAATAAGTGCCTGCTGCACACGCGTCAAAACCATTTACGATAAAAGAGACACTCACGTTCACAAAATACATGCAAGACACTTCCTTAACAGTAAACTCTGATTACGTATGAGATTATATGAGTATCTGGCAAACGTGAGGGTCACTTTTATCATAAACCCTTTAGACGCGTCTGCAGCAGGCACTTATTTTGACAAGACAAGTGATGCACATAGGATCTCTTGATGTGCAGAACACATATTTTGAAATTATGAACCACACACATGACGGGCTACATACATCATGTGACGAACTTCGCATCGAGTGCCCTCAAAAAAAGAAGTCACCGGCGTCAATGACGTTTAGCATTTTTCCTTATATCACATGGCATGACAGGCCAAATTAAAGGTCATTATTGCGGCCCAATTTTGGCCAGCGGGCCCTAGCCCCCTGTGCCTTAGAATGAGCTGTTATTGTCTACACACACACGTGGGTGTCGTGGAAGTTGCCGTCATGTAGCCCTAAATGAACAAATTGTTTTATAGAGCATGTTTGTCACTACATTGTCACAGCGCATGACGTATTTGTATTGTGGCAGCAACCTTTACTTTATGGGTTTTGAAAAGGACAGGTGACCTTTGGACTGAGCCCTTGGCTGCAACTTAAAGGAACAGTTCACCCAAAAATGAAAATTCTGTCATTATTTATTAACCCTCATGTCGTCACAAACATGTATACATTTCTTTGTTCTGATGACCACAAGGGAAGAATTTTGAGGAATGTTTGTAACCAAACAGATCAGAGGCCCCATTCACTTCCATAGTATTCTTTGTTCCTATTATAGATGTCAGTGGGGCTTCTGATGGGATTGATTACAAACATTCCTCAAAATATCTTCCCTTGTGTTTATCAGAACATGAGGATGAGTAAATGATCTCAGAATTAAAATGTTTGGGTGAACAATAGGGTATTTACTATAGGGTTAAGTTAAGATTAGGGTTTGGTGTATGGTTAGTTGAATGTAATTAAGCCTAATTTACTGCGATTACTATAGTAAGTAGATGTAACATGTTCAACAAAGACATCGTTTTGGTGTTACCAAAAGTATTTACATTGCAGAATCAATAATATTTCTTATTCACTTTTTTAATACCCTTAAGCTTATTCCCAAACTAAAATGCATGTGCTATTTTAACTGGAAACAGTTTGTACTTTCATATCTTAAAATATATGAGTGCACACATTTTATATGCATTTTATTTCAGTGCCGTTGTTTTGTCTTAAGATGCACACCAGTACAGTTTTGCATAAGGTATGTTTGTAAAAACTTTGCTTAATCTAAACCATGTCTGGAAAACTGCCCATTAAAAATTCCAGGTCTTAAATCAGCCTTTAAACACCATTTTAAATGTGATCTGTAAATACCCCACTGTATAATTAACTAAATTTCCCTATTGCATTTGGCATGGCCTAGTTTTGTGTACAAGAAACAAAAAGATATATTTAAATTCCTGTTGTAATCCAAAAATCGCATGCCTGCTTACACTAAAACACTCCTCCTATTAAATTAGCAATTCGTTCAGTTTATATCTTCAGGGAAAAGATAAAAGGCGAAAATGAAAGGTTTAAAGCACACATTGTTCAATGTGCTCACGCCTCAAACACTTAAAGACTTGTGGTGTATATTACTACGGTTTGTGTGCATGCACCACCTGCAATAATTGGTTGCCCATACGAGGTGACCATGGCAACGATGCACTGATGCGTCCCATGTGTACCAAAGGATGACTTGTCCTCGGTGTGTTCAATGTTTCTAAACTCATTTTCTCATTACCAGTGCGGGTGCTTTATAGGTGTGTGGGAGGTCTGTTTGCACGGGGACCTTGCTTTCCTCTCAATTACTAAATGAGTTTACACAGGGTCTGGCAACAAACTCCTGAAAACTCAGTAAGGGCCTGAAGTGTGCCAGCACGTATTTAGGGATGAAGCATGGAGCTAATAGAAGCCGAGCAATATGCAGATGCGTTTTTATGGAGCAGTGTTAATCTAATAAACAGCCTGGATAATTATCTTAAGTGTGGGGATGTGTGTGTGCTTCAATGGTGTTTTTAAAGTGTGATATGTAAGTGATTACACCCGGTGGAAGGTTGAAATGTGTTTATGGAGATACAACAGCTTGGCAGTCGGGCTTTGAAAGATTGTCAATCCTTGAGTGTGGAGATCTTTTCGCTTGCTAAGTATAAAACAGTTAAGCTGTGGAGTCTCAGTTCAGTTTAATATCAATCAGATACTTTGAAGAAAGCATCGATGAATCTTAATTACCCGTATGTTATTGTGCCTTAATGTTTTTTTTCTGTGTGTTTGGAGAGCACGTGGTTTATATACAGTATTGCTGATCGTACAATTTATTAATTTTCTGTAATGGTTCAACATCTGCTGCACCCCATCAGACACGACCAGCACAACCTCAGTGTCACACAATTACCCACAAACACAGTTAAACCCCCTCAGCAATGATGTGTTGCTAAAATTGCTTGCACATTAATGCTCGTTCACGCCCGCATTATTGTTTGACTAATTAACTTGCTATCCTTGCGAGTTGTAATTAAATGCAATTTTAGGATTTATGCCTTTTCTTTTATTTATCCCCCATCTTACAGAACAGTCACCCGGGGCATCTTCTTGTAGAATCAAACACGGTTTAATTATTTTCTCAGGATGAAACTGCACATAAAGATTCACCCATGGAGGTTTGTGGCGCCTGATTGGTGACCTTACTGAAAGTTCATCTCATGCTCCTCTTTACTGCTTTAAGTCGGTGACACTCAGTCAGGTCTTATGTAGTAAACAAGACAGATACAATGGAAGTGATGCAAGAATTGCAGGATAGAAACATTCAATATTAAAGGTTGGTTCAAAGGTTGGAAAATATACACCCTAGGGCTTAAGCGAATGGTTATTTCTCCAGAATGTTTAGGAGATACGGTTGGAGTTAGATAGTCTGTTATTTGTGGTTGAAGTTGGGGTGATTATTGTTATCAGAGTACAGTAGACAACTATTTGATTAAATACTCAACTATTAACCCTTATGTGTTGTTCGGGATGCTTTCATCTACTAAAGGATTTTTAGTAGATTTTTAGTAGTCTTAATTTGGCCACAACTGTCTCTGTGTTTCAGCAAATGGAATGTATGACAAATACACCGTTGGCAAATTTACTACCCTTTCGGGTTGTTCGTGAATGAAAACACTCACTAAATTAAATGGCTGTAAAAAATGTATCAGTACCTCAAAACTACCAAATGTTAACAAAAAAAAATCCATGATTTTAACTCTTTAATTACCAAGTTCATAAGTGGTGTCACTGGTTTGGGGAAAAACACACAAAATTACAGATTTTTTATATAAAAAGTGATTGTGGACTGGATTTTTTAAAAACCTTTTTCACAGTCTTGGGCATGTAAAAGATTAGTAAAATCATTGGCTTTATGGATTTTTAGTTTTTGTGCAGCATCAGTTCGTATTGTTTCTCCCTCATTTATTGTTCGTGGCTGGTTTTGCTAGCCTGGTTATCCAGACCTACATCAAGATATAAGGTCTGGCAACTCTTCACACAAACGGCTCAATGCAAGGGGCGGGATATAAGGTTGTCCCTCAAAATGCCTCTGCACGCAATAGGATAGCGCTATGACCAACCAGAGCAACGAAGAAGGTGACGTAGTTACCGTAACCAGTCGGCAAAACTCCAAACACATCTTTCTTGCTTAAAAAGGACTTCAGTAGGGTTATTTGCTCTTCTCTCAAAGAAAAACATAAGTCTAAGTCCTCCAGAGTCGCGGCCAAAGCAGCTTCAAGAAAGCTGTTTGCCAGCAGCAGCAGCAGCCATTCTTTGTTTTCAAGTAGGAACCGTTGCAGCTCTGTCGTCATCATGTTAAGCCCGCCCCACAGACGCTACACACGATGTGATTGGCCTGACAAAATTTTGGTTTTTGGAGCTGTTAAGTGTATTGTGAGTGCCTAGACTAAACCCTGGCAGCAAATATATTTTGCGGCCGCTAGGGTGCGTCTAGATTTCTAGGCTATGTTTTTGCCCCATTGACTTCCATTATAACCACATTTTTGGATTTCAGAGCCATGATGCCTTATTATCATGCATTTTTGATTGTTGGTGGTTTTTCCTTTTGCAAAGAGGTAAAATTTGTCATTTTTAGTGTTGATCACCATGTGGCACCATTAATCCTTTAGGAAGCCTGTGCAAAAACAGAGCTTATAAAATATAAATGATAAAACAGGCAGTTCTGGTTCTTCATTCTGATTGGTTGAAACGCGTTCTAAGCCATGATAAAATACCCCGGTAAACCCACGGTTCAGACCACATTACATAAGTATCACTGCGCCACTGTTGCTGCGTACTGATTTATGAAAATAAACACCACAGTCTTCAATCACATTTTTTATTTGTCTACAATTGCACAATTATGGCGATATCCAGATAAATGGCAATAAATATCATTGAGTCATATCGTCAATAAATAGAAAACGTTATAAAGAGAAACTCTTTTATACTACACACAAACACACGCACGCACGCACGCACGCACGCACGCACGCACGCACACACACACACACACACACACACACACACACACACACACACACACACACACACACACACACACACATATATATATACATATACACATATATAGATATACATACATATATACATATGTTATTATCTGATACATTTTTACAGTCATTTCATTTAGTGGATGTTCTCATTCATGAACAACAAGAAATGGTAGTAAATTTGAACAATGCACAAGGGTTAAGCATGATAGACATTTACTACTATATAACTACTAATTTTCGCTTATATAATACATGAACATTTATGCATTTGGCATATGCCTTTATGCTAAACGACTTACCTTGCATTGCGTTCAAGCTATATGTTTTTTTCATTGCGTGCTCCTGGGGATCAAAGCCATGACCTTTGCATTGCCAGCACATTGGTCGGGAACACCCCATTACAGAAACATAATGATGCATCAAAATAAAATTGAAAGGAACTGATAGTTTTGCTTGCGTTTGTATTTCCCTGTTTTGGGGGCTGTAGGAACACATAATGTTAAGAGTCTGCCAGCTGGTGGGGATTGCTGAGTTTAGAGAATGCTGAGTACCTGAGTTCAAAAGGACAGCAGGCCTTATGGTAATAGCACTACATCTGCTTCCACTGCACACCCAGGCCCGGTAAAAGTCCACAGCTGTGCTGCACAGCATTGCTTGCTTCATTTTGAATAATTGATGAGAAAACAACGGAAACCAACGTATAGCTACAGGTCTACCTACTGTATGGCTCACGCCAAATATGTGTTGCTCATTCATTTTTATTAGTTATACCACAGGGCTGTTGAATTCTTTATTCTGACTGGTTGAGAAATGTTCCACGGGTATGCACTGTTTTTCGATAAACGCACACCTGACCGGTCAAATGTTTTTTTAAATAACCACCAGAGCAATGTCTGTGGTAACGGTGGTATAAGCGGAGAATTGACTCCGGTTCTTTGAATTACTTGAAAATAATGCACACCGACAATGCATTAACACGGTGCATTACCACACTGGGTGTGCATTATTTTTCGAATAATTCAACAGCCCGTTGTCAATTATTCCTTGTATGATGCAATAGCTACCATGCCTTAACAATAACACATTTTCCAATGTTATGCAAAAAGTAAAAGACCCATTTAAAAAGATTTCATGGCTTTTTAAAAACATAATTTGATATTTTCGCATTTTCATGCATATTAATGGAATTTCAATTGTGACCTTTTCAGTCAACCCAGCTATTTTTTGTGATTGTTTTCTACATTTTTACATTCTACATTCTCATTTTTACTAGGTTTAGCTTATATTTATGCTTCTTTTGTTGAATTAATCAACAAAATTTTGTTTATTTTAATCATTTTAAGTCATCATTGAGGCCCCTGGTTGATAAACACTGCAGTAACTAAACAACGGTAAAATAATATTAATAAAATAATTCAATGATTGTCATTTTGGAAAATGGAATAT
Organism: Paramisgurnus dabryanus; assembly: GCF_030506205.2. Taxonomy (NCBI): domain Eukaryota; kingdom Metazoa; phylum Chordata; class Actinopteri; order Cypriniformes; family Cobitidae; genus Paramisgurnus; species Paramisgurnus dabryanus. The sequence continues at coordinate 31,519,426 of NC_133342.1, read as the reverse complement.
AACAGCCTGATCTAACAAGAATTCGTACATATTTTACGAGTTGGCTAATACCTATGAATTCATACGAAGTTAATCGTGCAAAATTGTACCATTCTCGTGAAAATCAACAATGAAACCAAACCCCAAACCCCTTCCCAAATCGTACAAAAACTTATGAATGTGGTCGTATGAATTCATACAAATTAGCCAACTCGTAAAAATATGTACGAATTCTCGTGAGATATCGTTGAATATAAAGGCATACTGTATTAAATGTAACATTTTCTTACCCCACAGTGATGTTTAATATTTTTCATACATAACAAGGCAACAGTATAAACTGACATAAAAAATACAGAAGTTATTCGTATAAAAAAGTGAAAACAAAATCTGCAGGTGTGTTATTCTTTCAAAATAATGAAGTGTGATGAACGACCGTAGCAGGTTACCAAAAGCTAGCAGGTGCACAGCGTGAGTCATAGCCTCTTTTATAAACATTGTTAAGAACACTGCAATATGCAGTGCTAAAATTAAAGCAATTATCATTATGCTATTCAAAAACAGCCATCCTAAAATCCCTGGAGTTTTGTTGTGTGGGTTCATGTGAAAAACTTTACAGATATTTGAAAAGCAAATCTCCTATATTCTTCACATGCCAAAGAGACATAATTACTTCCCCATCGATACAGCATCAAGCAAATGCCATTTGTTTTATCACAATTAGCTCAAAGTGAGCTTCAAAACTATAACTTCCTTGAATAAGTCTCTCCTCTTGTAGCTTTATTGTCGCTTAAATTTATAGAAAGCTGCGTCAGCAAACCCTCCAGCCAGTCTCTCAAACCACAATCTAGTCATTATTTGACCAATTAGATCTAATGCCTCTCCATTCTGAGCATCTGTTGCTGAAGCATTTTGGTAAACTTCAGGGCTCATTGCTGCACCTGTATGTGCTCGGCAGTGTACTCCGAACTGCTAAATTGTGAGACCTTGTGGTGAGGCTTTTTTCTGATTGGTAAAAAAGTCACCTAAATTATGTAAGAGCTGCATAAAAATGTCAAGGCTACTGTAAGTTCATTGTTTCTCCCATTGTCTATCTGGCATTTTAATATATTATACATTTTATAATTAGGCAAAGCCTTGAGTGCAATAAAGCTGCGTATGGGTATAGCTGTCTGGTGTGTCGTTGCTCAGACACTGGGTTTATTTGAAAGGCAAATTTCAGATGAGAATCATCCAAGGTGCTTTAAAGTTAAGGCCCACTCTCATCTGCTGTAACTGTAAAATATGCCAAACAGCATTTAATTGGTGCTTTCATTGTGTTTGGCTAAAGGTTGGTGGGATTGAACTGAGGCAATGATAGTTCTGTATGTGATGGAATTAGCATAACAGCCTTTTATCTGGTGCTTAGCGGGGCTGCCACAGAAAGGGGAGGTCAGGGGTGTAACAGGGTAGACAGATTTCAAAGGAAAGCATCTACAGTACCTGCACAAAGCAAGTCGAACAAACCCTGAGTTGAAAATTTGGTAACACTTTATTTTACGACCCGCAAAGTACCGCGTAATTAAACCGAATTTACAGCGTACCTATTTGTAACAACAGAGTACCTCTACAGTACGTATTTGTAGTTATAAGGGAACAATATTTTAAGTTTGGGGTAATAAGGGGGTAAGAATATATAGAAAATTATTCTCTAAGTATTTCATAACTACAGGGTACCTATTGTAATATTACGTGGTATGTATGACTTACGTCTATGTTTTTTTTTTTCATATTTGCTACTTACCTGATGAAGTGTTTTGTATAGCCTACAGTTGATGTCTAAAAGCCACGTCGACAAATAAAATATAACACACAATAAAAATAATAGCAACTTGTACCTCTTTGATCTGTATATGTATACAGGAGTTACCAGGTAACTCTTTAAAGTGGGGCTTATTCCCCGTTTGTTCTGTGTATGTACCAGGTAACTCTTATATTTGCGGGCTGTAAATTAAAGTGGGGCTTATTCCCCGTTTGTTCTGTGTATGTACCAAGTAACTCTTATATTTGCGGGCTGTAAATTAAAGTGGGGCTTATTCCCCGTTTGTTCTGTGTATGTACCAAGTAACTCTTATATTTGCGGGCTGTAAATTAAAGTGGGGCTTATTCCCCGATTGTTCTGTGTATGTACCAGGTAACTCTTATATTTACGGGCTGTAAATTAAAGTGGGGCTTATTCCCCGTTTGTTCTGTGTATGTACCAAGTAACTCTTATATTTGCGGGCTGTAAATTAAAGTGGGGCTTATTCCCCGTTTGTTCTGTGTATGTACCAAGTAACTCTTATATTTGCGGGCTGTAAATTAAAGTGGGGCTTATTCCCCGATTGTTCTGTGTATGTACCAGGTAACTCACATATTTGCGGGCTGTAAACTAAAGTGGTGCTTTGTTCACCTCTTGTTATAAATGTTATAGGGTAAATACCATAAACATACAGAATATTGTTATTTTTATTTTAAAACAACTTATTTCAAAACATCTTTAAAACACTATAATTAAGCCAACACTTAATTTTTATTATCACATAACTTTTATTTAAAATAAAAAGTCATGACAATTTTTCATTGTTTTTGCGGCTTGGCTTCCTCTGTTGGTGTTCTTGTCCACTCGGATGATGAGTTGATGTCGTCTCACAAATGCTGTTCTGCATTACATATAAAAAACATAAATGAAAGCCTTCAGTAAATGTTTCTTCACTGTGCCTTGACAGAAACAGAGTTTTCTGGGCCAGTTACGTTAATAACTTTAGGCTTACTTATGTGCTAGCTAACCTGCTACCGTTAGCTAGCAACTTTCTTGAAAAACATTGTTTGAAATGCGTGAGTCATGTATTAACAAAACCAGTCACCTTATCCAGCATGCGGATCCTGCTCACATCACTCGCAGCTGTACTCCACAGTGTAGAACGTTTTTAAAACCTTTTAAAGAAATTTCACCTCAGGATCGCGTTCCAGCAAACCTCCTGCGGACGGCCGCGCGTTCTACACCTGCGCAGTACGCATGTAGTCGTCTTTTGCTTTAGCGGGAGCTGATATCTGCTGTTGTTTCATTCTGGTTTGCCATTGCATAAATTATATTTGGCTAAAATACTTGTGTTTACAGTAAATAAATTGCAAAGCACCACTTCAAATATGTCCGCAAATGTAGGAGTTTCCTGGTAAATAGGGAATAAGTTGCTATTTTTATTGTACTTACCTTAAAAAAAAGATAACCACATTAAATCAGCTGGACTTTTGTTATTAAAAGCAAGTAATATAGGCTACTAAAATAAAAGTGATATGCTGTTATATTTATTTGCCGATGTGGCTCGTAGACATTGACTGTATACAACATTCAGTAGTCAATATGAAAAATTCACAATAAAAAATAAATAAAACATAATTTCCCCATAGACTTGACTAAGTCATACATACCACGTAATATTACAATAGGTACCCTGTTGTTATAAAATACTTAGAGTATAAATAATTTATAATTCTTCATATTCTTACCCCCTTATTACCCCAAACTTAAAATATTATTCCCTTATACCTACAGGTTACCTACCCTGTTGTTACAAATAGGTACGCTGTAAATTCGGTTTAATTACGTGGTACTTTGCGGGTCATAAAATAAAGTGTTACCGAAAATTTTACAGTAGCCTACATTTGAATCACAATGAGGGTAAACCCAACTAAATACTCATAACAACATGTTTAATCTGAGGAATACAAAACGTTCAATATTAAAAAAAATAAGGATTTGTATAAATATAATACAGGGACAAGGAATAATGACAACTCAAACATAAGATTCCAAATAATTCAAATTATACATACTTTTTCCCGCCAGCTGATTTAAATGAAAAATGCACTCATGTTTTCTTCATTTGTGTGCATGTTATAGGGACTGTAGCCTATGTATAATCCGGTTGTTAAGTGATGACGTAAGGAATACTGTTTCCGGGTCCAAACCTCCACTCATTTCAATAGAGGATGTTATTTAAATAGCCGATTATGAGCACTATTTATTCATATCACACATTTAGGCAAAATTGTATAAACTTACAGTGTACACCTCAATACCCGGGCTCACGTTATCTGCTTGTTAAGTCACGATGTAAGGAATACCGTATCCAGCTCCAAGCCACCACATTTAAACACATCTATAGAACACATTTAAGCAAAAATTTATAAACTCACGTGTAAACTGCAGTCTTGAGCTCCCAGAATCAAAGACAGCAATATATAAAAACTTCATAAAAAATCCACGTCCATAAATCCATGTCTGGTCATCTTGGATTTTGTTATTGTTTTTGGTAATTTTTCATTATGATACGAGTGTGTTATAGCCATGACTTTTTTGTTATTTCTCTATGACATATGTGAGCAGTTGGAAGCGTAAGCGGCACATGACGTCAGACTAAATAACCGGATTGTGTTTTTCATGCCATAGTGCCTTTCTTGTTGGCACTGTATCATGAAGTAGATTTACATTACTTGTTTATAGCTGATTTGTTCAGTTTGGGTTTCTGATCTCTTACCCACAATAAAACCTGCTCCAGAGCAGGTTAGCTGTGTAGCTTAAGTTACAATGACAATGTAGAACAATTTAAACCAATGCACCTTCCTGAGGATAGCCGGGCTGTTGTGCTAAATTACTGTAATAAATCACTTCCAGCAAATTGACTTGGAATGCAGGAGTTTAGGAATTTAGTCTTGAATTAATCCAGCTTTTGGATTTAGCCAAAAACCTTTAGAAAAACATCCAGAAGAAGTTTCTTTATTTTGAAAAATATTTGAAAAAAGCAACAAAATGCAAAAACTAAACTGTAAACAATGCCAACCCAGTCTCACGAAATTTCGTTATATACTCGCGTAAATGTTTTATTCTTTTTTCGTGATATTATCACAAATTTCCGTTTTTTTTCCCCCCATGATCGTATAACAAATTCCTGTTTTCGTGTGATTATCACGTATTGGTTACTCAACCATTTTGTCCCATTTTCTTATCATCGTCACTTCGGTTTAGGGTTAGATTTACATACAATGACATCCTTACCCAAACCCAACTCTAACCCTAAAGCCAGGTGACATATAAAAAAAATAAATCAGAAAAAATTGTATAAACCAATAAACAATGTGACATTCTAATGCAACACCAAATCTAACCCTAAACCGAAGCGACAATGGTTTAAAAATAGGAAAAAGCATTTGAGTAAGCAATACGTGATAATCACACGAAAACAGAAATTCGTTATACGATCACGAAAAACGTTTAAATTGCGTCCCAGGTAAGTTTGGATTCAGTTTGGCAAACTCAGATTTTTCGGGCTCAGGAAGGTGCATTGTTTAAAATTGGTGTACATTGTCATGGTAACTTACTGTAAGCTACACAGCTAAGCTGCTCTGGAGCAGATTTTATTGTGGGTAAGAGATCAAAAACCCAAACTGAACAAATCAGCTATAAACAAGTGATGTAAATCTGCCTCATGATACAAGGCCAACAAGAAAGGCACTATGGCAGGAAAGGCATAATCGGGTTGTTAAGTCGTGTCATTCACCGCTTCCGGGTCCAACCGCTCACAGATTTCATAGAGAAATAACAAAAAAAATCACAGCTATAATACAACGTATCATTATGAAAAACTACCAAAAACACCCAATCCTAATTTTTATCTCCATAACCAAATCCAAATCATAAAAAAAAATCAAAAATTTACGTGACTATATCACGAAACTTCACAGACAAGGCTTAGCTAAAGGCAGGACTAGGGCTTAGTTAAATTAAGATGTTTAAGCATCTTTTATAAACACTGGTGTGTAATCAGAAAGTCAGGAAGAAAGGTTTGAAACTGTACCTTTTCTGCCACTTGGGTTGTACCCTAAGTTTCCGTTTTGTACCTTTACACAATATTGTATTCTGTTTTGTATTTCTGTAGAGTACTGTACCTTATGGACCTACATTGTTAGAAAAAAATTGTCAAAATATATACCCCAGCTGACACTGGGGCAGTAACCTTTTAAAAAGGTCCTAATATGGACCATTTTTGGACGGTTCAGACAAATCAGTGGCAGTGGAATATTTTAATAAGATCTGTCATTGGAGGTTATTTTCAGTTCAGACAGTTTAAACCGTTTTAGTCTAGGACTATCCTTAAGCCTTGTCTGTGAAACCAGGGGATAGCATAGCATATTGAACAAAATCTGTGGAATTGAAATATTAAAGAATCATTCGCACAAAATGGCTCCTAACAAAAGACAAAGTCTGAATATTAATAAATTGTTTAAGATACTAATATAAACATTGTTTACATAGTTTAATAAAGTGAAAACAGTATACTTGGCAATTCTCTAAATGACATGGACCTAACCATATTTTAGGATAATTTTGCTGCTCTGACTTTGACAAATAGCCTGAGATTAATCTCCTTTAGAAAGCAATAAAACCATACCAGGGTAAAGATGTAGGTGATGATGAATGTGTACTGTGATCAAATATTGTTAATCATATACAGCTCGTATTTACTCCATTCATTCATCTTTTGTGTTTCTAGGTGCAGTATATTTTACTGCTGATAATTTTTTACTTGAGCATATGTACTGTATTTACATTACAGTGAAGCGAGGGTCTATTTTACTTTGTGACAAGCAACTTTATTTGATTTTAAACCAGTATGACTGTTTGAGCAGTTGTTTAATTTGACTTTTGACTTAGAAATATAGCTTTGTGTAACAGTCCTCCCCATAGAATACATAATATAAGGAGAATGAGGAAGTAGAGGTCCGTTGTTCAGTGTTTCCAATTACAGATAAAATAACGCTGGACCTGATTTTATTTCTGTACCATAAAACTTGTGCAGAAAGAAAACAATGGGATAAATCGTAAGGAAGAACAAAGGACGAAAATGATGAAAGATAACAGAGAAAATGCAATAGAAGAGAATTAGATATATCAAGATCAGGCCACGGGAGGATTAAACAAAGCGTAGAGAGAGAGAGAGAGAGAGGAAAAACGTAAAAAGTAATAGAAATGCATTTTGCTGGAGAAATGAGAATGATTACACTTATATTAGAGCTGAAACTGAGTGGGAAAATAGGATATTATAGGAAGCAATAAGAGAAAATAGATGGAAATCATCTGTGGGTGACCTGATGGCCATTCCTAGTTTAATGAATTGTGTTGGGGTGATATAAACTGGCTAAATGACACTTATTACATGCTGGAAGATTTATTCACATGGCTTGTTTTACATTTCATAATATCACCTCTAAGCTTTTCTCTTCTGCCTTTCTTTAAAACTCTAGAAAGCTAGAAAGACATGGAAAGTCGGTGTATCATTATGAATCCAAACATGCATGTAATTGCTCTAAAAATGAATTTGCATTGTAGATTTTAGTAGGATTATGAAGGAATGTCAGGATATGGAATTAATGGTTTGATATTATATGCAGCGGTGCATGAAGGCACACCTTCTACCAAAGCCATGTGTCCACCAGTGCTGAACGTAATCTATGCTCATTCATTATTATGAGATCCCCGGAGGCCCTTGGTTTTTTTAACATACGTCAAATGTTTTTTACTAGCTTGTGTGTTTTTCCAGTACTGTTGTAAATAATTGAGTATTTACCATGACTCACAAACCAAATGCTCATCTGGTCAACAGCAGGGAAGAGGGGGTTATATAGAAGTTATGAGACGGGGGGCTAAAAACTCCAGGATATGCATGCACTAACATCTCATAATGGAATTAAAGTTAAAGCATTAAAGTTTGATTTCAGTCATTGATTTCAATCTTTGACATGATCTTACTCAGTTAAAGATATAAAAGTTATATTTTCACAATAGGTCAGTGTATCCCATATTGTCATCTCACTTCTTTGTTTATATAATTGGACAGCAGAAGGATCCAGACATAAATACACATGGACATTGTTATGTACCGTATGCTCATCATCAAAGCATTACCTTTTCTTTCTCTCTGTCTAGGTCAAAAGGATTGGCACAAGAATGCTGACGCCAGGTGCCCAGGGTCAGGATGGCATTGTGTTGGCAGAGAGCAGCGGTTGTTAGATGGTTCCTCTTGATGCTCCTGTGGCATTGGGCACCTCTGGGCCCACTGAGCTGGTTCCTGGCTCTGGCTGAGCGTCTGGACCAGAAAACATCACCTTTCTCTTCTATATCAGGCCGGACCAGCGGCCAGTTGGACTGGCTTCTGTCTGATAAAGGGCCATTCCATCGCTGTCCAGAATACACTGAGTTTAAAGAGCGTTTCCAACAAGGCTTCTCCACACGCTATAAAATCTACAGGTAAGTGCTACAGTAGTGAACAATACTGGATGTCCCTTGCTCAGCTAGTTTAAAAAAATATATATATATATTACTTCTTTAGTCATATACTTATTAAAGGGGACATATCATGAAAATTTGACTTTTTGCATGTTTAAGTGCTATAATTGGGTCCCCTTTGCTTCTATCAACCTAGAAAATGTGAAAAAGATCAAGCCAGTAAGTTAGTTTGGGTAACCATTCTCTGCAAGCATGTGAAAAACTAGGTCATTGAAATTTGGCTCCCCTTGTGATGTCAGAAGGGGATAAAACCGCCTCTGAATCTGCACTATTCAACCACAGCACTGCCATTTAGTGCAGAGATCATCTCATTTGCATTTTAAAGGACACACCCCAAAATGGCACACTTTGCTCACACCTACAAATTGTCAATTTTAACATGCTATAATAAATGATCTATATGGTATTTTGAGCTAAAACTTCACATATGTACACTTGGGAAACAAAAGACTTATTTGACATCTTAAAAAGTCTTCTGAATCATACCCTTTAAACAGTAAGGGGTGAATCTCTGGACAGGTTTATCCTAGTCCCAGACTAAAATGCATGTTTGATCTGCCTTAATTTAAAAACATCTTGCACTGACATATCTTAAAATATATCAGTGCCATTGTTTTGCCCAAAATGCAAACCATTGTAGTTTTTTTTTTTTTTTTTGTATATTTGTTAAAACTTTTTAGATGTCCTAATATATATCCATATCTGCTTTAATTATATCCATAAATTACCTTTCGTGTTACACAGAAGAAATGAAAGTCTTGGGGTTTAAAATGACTTGGTTAAGTTATTTACAATTATGCATTTGGCAATACAGTGCATTACAAGCTATACAATTTTTACCATCCATGTGATCAAACCCATAACCAATGCTCAACCACGAACCTATAGGAACATCACAAATAAGATCTCTTTGATATCCCAGGTTTTTCTCCTAGACAAGATTAAACGGTGAGAAAATCGAGACTTTGCATTTCTTTCCTGAAATACAGACCCCAGAGATCTCACATAAACAAGATATATTTCAAACATTTCATCTACCTGTAGCTACAGAAACCGTCAGCAATTCATAAGTTGCGCATTTCCAATTACAGTATATATGCAATACATTCATCATTTATTCAGTAAGGTATGTTTTAAATAAAAATTGTCAAATATGCATGCTCAACAGGAATGTGTGTTTGGTGCATTGTGCTGACTGACCTCGAATCCGTCAGGGGAATTTGGCCTTTGTTGCCGGCTTCCTTTCCCCTCTCCCAGCACGTAGCCGACTCTGTCCAACTGTCCCCGCTAGCCGAATTCAGAACTCAGCAGGGATACGGCAGCTGGACAGAGAAAGAACAGTGATGGACTCAGTGTGAGGGATATGGGCCTATGCCAGCACAGTTTGAAAGGTTTTCTTGCAGGCCAAGAGTCAGCGTGCATACAGTATGTGTTTCTGTGGGCATGTGCCTCATAGTTCAGGTGAATCGTGTAAAGTGGATCACTGACCTCACACGGGAAAGATGGGACTTCAGCCTGTCATTGCATGGGCCCTTTGATATGATAACATATATTTTTCCTAAGGGCTTTTTGGGAGAGAAACTGGTGAGAATGGTGATGTGAGCGAACACCAGCAGGCGTTCGCTAAGCACTTTACCTTTTACTGCTTCCCTGGGCACAGCTCCCCTCTAGGGGTTACACTGTACCAAAGGATCCCCAGCAGAATGAATTCTGTGGTCTTTAGTCATACTGTCAGCTCTGATGGGGATTTGTGCCGTGAATAAAAAGAGATGTTGGCCTGCATTGCTTTGCTTTGTTCTGAGGCTTTAACAACATACGGAGTAGTTGACATTTAGACATTTACATTATAAACTTTCCCAGAGGAAAGTTTTATAGCTCAGGAGATATGATGGAGTTCTCAATTGTGTTTTTTTAAGTATCAACTTAAGGGCTCGTTATAGTTGTGCGTAGGTCCTACGGCGTAGCCGCGACGGCAAAGGTTACGCGCCGTTTTTTTTTTCATTTATACATTTGCGTCCGCGTGCAAACACACATGGCAGTATCCACGCGTGTTACCACAGTAACAGCACGGCCGTCAATGAAAAAGCAGTTTGGCAAGTGTAACCCACAAGCGAAGAAGAAACAGCAACTTGTTGTGTATGTTTTGAGATGACCAGCAGTGATAGAAGTAAATAAACAGCGACTAATGCTGCAGTTTGAGTTAAATCATTCCATCGCAAAGGGAAATACCTATGAAGCATTTTTTACCTGATGGGAGGAGTTCTATTGGACCAATCACAGCACTTGCAGTCTGTGTAGAACTGACACACAGTTAAAAATTTGTCGAGGTGCACGTAATGCTACGCAGAGGCTACGTATAACCTATGCCGTAGCTACGATGTAGACCTTACACACGACTATAAACTGGACTTAGTCTTAGATGTTTCTCCTGAAGTTGCAGAGAAATTTAAACAAATGGGACTTGTTAAAGTACAGTAAATTGTTCAAATACATTGGGTCAGTTTCCCGGACAGGGATTAGGTTAAGCCAGGACTAGGCTTTAGTTATATTTGGACATATAACTCTTCCTCTGCCGTTGACGGGTTATCTCGTCAATTAAGAGAAACGCTTACCTGCCAATGAGTTTGTACAGCATTTTTTTTTCTCATATTAACCAGGTGGCGCTCTTACCCAACTTATAAAACACTGAAACATTCACTGATCCAAAAACAGTAATTCTGTAAGGATGGCTCAAAAACACTGGGATCCATTTGCGGTGTTTATTAAAACAAACCAATTTGGCAAACAAATCCAAGACGTTAGGCAGAAGAGTAATCAATATACAGGCAGGCAGATCAAACACAAATAGGCAGTCCTAAACCAGGCAAACAATACAAAGGGGTAATCCAAAGGCTTATGCTGCGTTCCAGGCAACCTGTAACTCGTAACTCACGACTTCAAAACCACGACTCACGACTCTGAACTGGGAGTACATCGATCTAGTACGAGTTCACGGGTGGGAAGTCACGGGTTTGACTGCCGTTCCAGTGCACTTTCACCGGTAGAAGGTTGTAAAAACACGGGTTACTGGCTGCCTGGAACGCATAGGGTCGTGAGTCGTGGTTTTGAAGTCGTAACTCACGAGTTTAAAAACCTGCCTGGAACGCAGCATTAGTAGGGAAAAACAGAAAACAAGCAGAGAAGCAAGAGGCGGCGCCATGTCAGTACTCCTGTGAGGGCTCCCTCTGGTGGCGCGGCGAAATGGATGTTACAGTATGTTTTGATCATCGCTCTGAATCTGATCTCTTAAAAAAAGTCCTTTACATAAATGCAATTATCTCAGCTTTTTGCTCAAAATTTGGTATTTTTTGAAGATATCTACCCATATTCCAGAGGTTACAAAAAGAGAACAAATAAAGATAGGATTAAAGGTCTATTCTTTCATTTGATATATTGTATGTTTATATATTTAAAGAAGGACATTTTCTGAAAGGCATTAAACTTTTGTGAAAATCATAAAAATGCCGCAGGGGGCTGGCAACTTTTAAAAAAAATGCTGGCGGGCAAAGAGTTTTTAAATTAAGGGAGCTCAAGCATTTTAGTTTGGGACTAGGATAAGCCGTGTCCAGGAAACCACCCCATTAAGAATACGGAGCTGTTATTTATACATTATAATTAAAGTGCATTTATACGTAAAATAATCAGGATTTGGATAACAGGGTTTCCCTGCAGAAAATTTGTTAGTTAAGGTGGTAAGGTTGCGCGAGTGGGTGGGGCAGAGGGCGTGACAAATAAAGGGGCGGGCGTATGCGTTATGATGAAAATTTTTATATTTTTATTTAAAACACTCATGTAAAACTTAATTTTGAAGAAACTATGACAGAAAAGAGTGTTACTACTGTAGCATGTAAATAATGCACATAAATAAAGTGAGCAAGAGCGCTCAACAATTATATCTAATCAACAGGCACGTGAAACCTAGCTAGCAGGTTGCTCAAACAACAAAATCACCAGCTAACTTACTTTCAATTTGCAATAAAGAACTATAGGCTAATACAATAACAGGCTTAAATAACTCCCCCAAAAAAGTCCACTTACAGTTCTCACGGACACGCGTTTTATCAACTGGCTATCCTCCAGACATGACGGACCACGTCTTTATCTTATTTCGGCCGTGTGGTGGGCGTCCGCGCTATTGTCCGAGATGTTTTATCAACTGGCTAGTTATCCTCCAGACAGTGACGGCACTCCGGACCACGTCTTTCTCATTTCGTACGCGCTATTCTCCGAGATGCATTTGATGGCCTTTTGTGCAGCGAATTGTTTTGGACGACCTAGTTAAGGCGGTATGGTTTCCAAGCTTAGGCGGGCCGCCTGAACTGAAATGTGCTGTGAGAAACCCTGGATAAATTTGATAAGAAATGTTTGTTGGTGTGTTAAATTCTTCATTAATATTGACCAATCTGAGCTCAGTTTGTGATATTGTTAAAATCTGTTCTGAAACTGTAATGGAGACTTGTCAGATTTCTGGGTCTTGTTCTTAGAAGAAACATCTAAGACACGTGAGACTTGAGGAAACGTTTCCATTTGCCCTACATTTAATCTATTTGAAGTCAAGGTAAAGAGATCTTATCTGTGACTCTCTTTTTTTGGGGGGGGGGGTAACCTTCAATAAAAATGAAGTAATAACAACAGTATTAGACTAAGCTCCCACTAACTTTGCTGCCAAGCAGATGCACATGATTCTGTTTGACATTTCATCTCAAGTGTTTCTTATTCATTAGACAACAATATGTTCAAATAATTGAACTGTACTACTACAAATGCAAACAAATGTACCTTTGTAGAGCAGGACAGAATAATGACGCACTTCATTCCCTTGTGGAACCTCAGTATTATGTCTTACCTCCCAATTGTGCTATTATTCGTAGACCATCACTGCATCGGTGCGCTCAGGTGACGGCAACGGCGACCGGTGGGGAGCCGCTTCATGGGAATATAGTAACCTGGTAACAGCTGACTTACAAAGGCAGTGTGTAAAAAGAAAAAAAAAAAAACATGAAGACATCTGCAAACAAATGAGATTGTAATGTAATTTGTGTTTGGAAACTAGCAAACTCTCAAGTCTCGCTTAAACGTGAGTGTTATGATGAATTACGACTGTGTTATATGTGATGCTGGCCTACAATTTAGAAATAATAAACCAAATCGCTGGAGACCTTAGAGATTATAATGGAAAAATATGTGGTACAGCATCTTGAAAGCAGCGCCTTTGTGTTCTGTTGACTTGATGCAATTTACCACTTCAGTCACTCGTCAAAGGATACTTTAAAAGCATTTGACAAACATTGTCTGAGATTCCATAGATCAGAGTCAAATATCACTCTCCGCATTGATGTTCGCCACCGAAGAGTTTTTGCTGATCCACTTTTTCTTTTTCCATTGTGTAGTTTTTGGTTTTGCTGAAAGCATGATTTTGTCATTTCTTATTTGCTTAACTTTGGGGACTAATCCTTCTTTAAAAATCTATAGTTAAAGCTGCTTTTCTGATACAATGCCGTGCCTGACGGGAGAGGTTCCTAAGCTTATTTTCTAGATGATGCCCTCAAAAGGCAGCGTGTGCCAATATTTTAGATCACTAAACAGACATTTGAAGTTTTGCATAAAAAAAAGAAGAATAAAAGCGAGATGAATGACAGAATGGGTAGTTTAGACAGATTGTGACATTTTAGGCTTTTGGCTGAATAGGTGAACAAACTGTTTAGATTGATTGATTGATTGACTCAGCAGCCATCTGTTGAAAATGTGGCATCTGTTCCTTTCATGTTGATTTTCAGAAAACAAAAATACTCAGGACAGGTTTTGGACATACTGGCGTGAAGCCTCTCACAGCTTTAGCTTTACTTCTTTGATCTACACATTAAAGGGGACATTTCACAAGACTTTTTTAAGATGTGAAATAAATCTTTAGTGTCCCCAGAGTACACATGTGAAGCTCAAAACACCATATAGATAATTTATTATAATATGTTAAATGTTAAAATTGCCACTTTGTGGTTTTGAGCAAAAATGTGCCGTTAATGTGTGTGTCTATTTAAATGCAAATGAGTTGATCTCCGCATTAAATGGCAGTGCTGTGGTTGGATAGTGCAGGTAAAGGGGCGGTATTATCCCCTTTTGACATCACAAGGGGAGGCAAATTTAAATTACCTATTTTTCACATGCTTGCAGAGAATGGTTTACCAAAACTAAGTTACTGGGTTGATCTTTTTCACATTTTCTAGGTTGATAGAAGCACTGGGGACCCAATTTTAGCACTTAAACTTGGAAAAAGTCAGATTTTCATGATAAAAAAAATATTTTCAGATAATGTTCATATTTGAGCCAACAGTGGAATAAAACAATCCAGAAATTTGGGTTGAAACAACCCAGCATTCGTTCAATTAAAACACCACAGGTTAAGTTTGTCCCTTTTGACCAAGCACTAGGTTGAAAATAACCCAGCATTTTTTTAGAGTGTACATACTTTAATACAGATGGGATTAAGGGGTTTAAGAAAAAATACCATGCATTCAAGCTATATTTTATGAATATTGTACCTCCACTCCCTGTGATTTGAACCTATGACCTTGGCCTTGCTACACTCTCCAAAATAAATGTACAAAAGTTGTCACTGGGATGATACCCTTTTAAAAGGTATACGTTTTTACTTAAACAGCGTATATTAGTACCTCAAAGGTGCATACTGGTATTTCGAAAATACATATTGGTGCCTCAAAGATACATATCTGTACCAAAAAGACCTCTGAAAGGTTATCGTTCCAGTGACAGCTTTGTACCTTTATTTCTGACAGTGAGGCATGCTCTGTAGCAGATGAACCACAGGAATGTCTAATGTAAGCTACTACACTATTATAAAGGTTTCTTTTCTGCTTGGCATGACATTTCATGCTTTACTTGTCTGATTTTCAGACCTAATGGATTTATTGATGTTGGCTGGGTAGTTGCAACAAATCACATGCAGTTCTGGTTAACTGTCATATATTTTCTTTTTTTTTTGCATGTTTTCTTTCTTTATGTAAAATACTGTAAAAGCAAGCAGTTAACATCTTAAGCCTATCTGAACATAACCATAGACTGTAAAATAAGATGGACGACGCGACCTCGCCTCCATTCATTATAATGAATTGAATCCAAAAACATCCGACCATGGTCGCCGCCATAAGTAAAAACGTCAAATTGGAGCCAAGGCATGCGCAGAAGAAATCGTTCGTGGAGGTGCAATTTAAACTTCCGCCCATCATAACGACACGCCCCGTTTCTATAGCATCAAATTACTAGCTAAAATAAAACATATCACAAAAAAGAACAATTTAAAATATATCAGGGTGATATCAACTACCTGAAAGGACCAAAACCATCTTCCGGAAACTTTTATTGGAAGTGTAAACTTTTTTTTCCCCATTTGTTTGAATGGAGAGGGCGGGGTTTATGACTTTTACTGCAGCCAGCCACCAGGGGGCGATCAAAGACTTATGAGGCACACACGAACATAACCTTTAAAATGACTCGTGTAGTGTAACCTAATTTAGTCACATTCGTTTTTTCTTACTTCACTAAAGTCAGTAATTAAGATTTTTATGTTGCATGACCAATATTTGTTACCTAAACAACTGAAGAAAAAGATATTGTCAATGTAATTGAAGTACTGCACGGCACTGCACCTTAAATGCACTATAAGTCACTCTGGATAAAAGTGTCTTCAAAATAGATAAAAATGTCTCTAAATACTTCACTAAATGCCTCAGTGTGAGCAGGTGGGAAGACAGGCAATATATCATACTTACAGTAGTTCAGTTTACAAAATGATTCAATTTTATTTTAGAGACAAAAGTCCAGATGCAGTGGGAATAAATAATTTTCAGACCATCATACGATCTGATAGTTTGTCACTTTGTTCTCTGATCTGATTTCATACTGAGGTAAAGTGTGAAGGTCCTCGCAGGACAAACATAATGTCAATGGAAAAGATGTTAAGCTGGTCCGGACAAAGCACCACACGCATCTTAAGTTGCCAAATCAATCAAAACAATCACTGTAAAACCTAACAGTTAACTTAATAAAACCATTTAAGTAAACTGTGAACTTGAGTGCAATTATGCACTTATATTTACGTAGTGTGAACTTAAATATAAGTGCATAACAGTTCACAGTACTCAAATGTATGTGTTTTAAATCTAATGCAACCGGTTTACTTAAATGGTTTGAGTTGAATTAACTTTTAGGTTTTACAGTACAGAATGATGTTCCCCACTGTTATCTATCATCCATCAGTTGGATCTTTAATGTTTTTTTTCATGATATATGTAAGTATAGTCAGTAAAGTCTTACTTGATCTTTCATCACTTGGCACTAAATAATATGTGTTTGCTATTACAATTACTTATTGAGGATCTTGGGGTACCCAAACTAAAAAAAAATCAAAATCCAGCATTAAGCACTGTGGCTTTTAGTTAATTAAGATTTAAGTTAAGATTTCAATGTAAGATTAGTGCCATATACCCAATACATCATCCTATTTGGAGGATTGTTTAATTTCCAAAATTAAGCAAATTAAACACAATACTTTTTATCATTTGGAACATAATTTAATTTACCCAGCTAAGAAACAATCCTTTTAAACTATACCCTGCAGACACTTGAATATATTATATCTAGAAAAGTGATAAAGTTTCTCTTGGAGGAAATGTTTAACATTAAGAGCGTGGCATCTATTATTGAACGCAAACTCAGCAGCAGAAGGCATCGCCAATACCGGTTCACATGGGAAAACAAAAGCCACTCTAATTGCTTTTCAGATTTCCCCACCTTCATTCACCAAACTCTGTGTTACGCTAACCTTCATCCTTGTGGAATTCTAAAGCATTAACAATAATGAATTTGCTATTCAGTCTAACTTTAGGGAGAGGACAAAGCATTCATTACGTGCGTCCTTTAGAGGTATGTGTCTGTTTTAGTAATTATAAACTTTGAGAAGTAAAGACTATTTTAATAGAGTTTCACAGAGCACACCTGCTATCCTCTGCTTGATTGGCGGGCTCATAGAAGACCAAGTTTCAATCCAGTGAGCAAAGCGTTGCAGATCAGCAGTTCTCAGTTCAGGTTGCGAGATTATGTATGTGTGTGTTACTACACCTGCGCTTACTTATAACTGGAAGACAAGTATGATAGAAACAGAGGAGTTAAGGAGTTAAATAATATCTAGTCTGTGTAATGCTAAGACACCCAGGTGCCCGTTAAGGGAGTATTAAAAGAAAAGCATTCTGGGTAAGCGTCCCACTCCCCAACAGAGTTCCCAGGTGTTATCAGCTGGTGCTAAAGCCCTTTAATTAAGTTCATCTATCATCATTAGCTTATGGTCGGACAGTCACTGCTTTTCTTAATTAACTCTTAGAGATCTTCACGAACCGAATTAAGCCCAATAGACGAGTCCTTTGGGTGGTTTGTTCATAGAAGAAGAAAGGTCTGTGCTACAGTATGTGCATAACCATGGGAAACAGCTGCTGGGATTTTTAATAATTGTATGAAATGCTAATAGATAACCGTATTTTAAAGTCCCACTGTGGTGAAAATCAAGTTATTGTTGTTTATATGTGGTGTTTTTTTAATATGCTATAAGTCGAATCATGTGCAAATTCATTATTCAACACCATTGCTGAGTATTTTATCCATAACATCTCATTCACACGGTTTGAAATCGTTATGGTTTGCTACGTCACAAAACACGTAACCAATCACATCATCACATTTGAACTCACACTAACCTATTAACAACACAATGTAAACATACAGATTACAGTACATACAGATTATGGAAAATAAACAGCAAAGGTGTGTGGGATTTGTTATTTTATTTGGTTTATTCACACTGCCAATGATTTTCTGGTATGCGTTCACACACATCCCATAAAGATACAATAATTTGTAATTGTGCATTTGGTGAATTTTTGATTTCTCTCTTGAGAAATCACACATTTGCATTAATTATCTGATTCGATCATTAAGCTAGCGGACAATCTCAGCTTCAGCATGGATAAAGAAGAGATTCCTGACCTCTGCTTCTTTCCAGTTTGCAGACATTTTTCGTTACGAACGTTGATCTAGATTTAAACCCATGTGTCAAAGAGCTAAACAATAACTACTTTGTTAACTGCAGTGATAATTACGACACACACCTTGCGGCATTGTTTCTACATTTTGTTCACACAGGACATTTTTTAGAAATGTTACAACAATGTTACTACAGTAGATTGAGACTGATCCCAAAATTAATTCCAAGATGTTTGCATTACACAGAATTGGCCATTTTTTGGGATCAACATGATGTGTGAAATGGGTTTAAGTTGCTTTGCACAATAGTTTCAGCCAAAAAAATAAATGTAGAGTTTCCACACACAGTCACCAGTTGCATTGCGTATACTACTGCATGTGTAGACATGAATCAAATTCGCACTGCATTAAAATGAGATGCATCAATATGCAGCACTAAAATTTAATGCATATTAATGTATGTTTAGCTGTTGGTTCATGCTGATATCAGCATTTTTTCAACCTTAAACACAAACACACACGCTTTCCTATACTCTGCCGAAGACTAACAATGTTTAAAACCAATTTCAAAATAAAACGGTTTTCGAAATTTACTGCATACATTACTTCAAGTTGAGTTAACTGTGCTTTTTTTGTTTCACAGGGAGTTTAGTCACTGGAAAGTGAACAGCTTGGTCACAGAGAAGAGA
This sequence comes from Paramisgurnus dabryanus, assembly GCF_030506205.2. Lineage (NCBI taxonomy): Eukaryota > Metazoa > Chordata > Actinopteri > Cypriniformes > Cobitidae > Paramisgurnus > Paramisgurnus dabryanus. The sequence continues at coordinate 31,500,304 of NC_133342.1, read as the reverse complement.
GACTTCCTCAAAGCTCCACTGCCTTTGGCGCCTGAATTTTTACGCAACCTCAGGCTTCTGGGGAGAAGGCCGAGCCTCCAACAGATCCACGAAAACCTGATCAAGAAATATGGCACTCATTTCTTGGTATCAGCCACACTGGGAGGTAAGCAAATGTTATACGATCTACAATACATGTGGGTGTATCTGAAAAACACGTTTAATAACACATTTTACAGTAAAAATTGTACATCTTTAACGACTTTGCTAATTTGTATAAATTCATATGAAATTAATTGTGCAAAATCATATTCTCTAAAAAAAAAAAAAAACGAAACCGAAGCCCTAAACCTGCACCTAACCCCAACGTCACAGGGGTCAAGGCAAATCGTACCAAGATTTACGAATGTGATCATATGAATTAATACAAATTAGCCAACTCGGAAAATATGTACGAATTCTTGTGAGATAGCGTTGGAAAAGGCTATTACTGTATTTACCTTTTACAACTTTATAGTATTTACCTTTGATCCCTTCACAGCAAGAATAGGATTTTAAAAACGAAGTCGTAACTTTAGAGATGGTTTCCCAGACAGGGTTTAGATTAAGACAGGACTAGGATTTAGTTATATTAGTGCATTTAAGTAAACACACCTTACAATAAACATTACTGGTGTGCATCTTGAGATAAAGCCATGGCACTGTTATATGTTAAAGGATAATTCCGGTATTTAACACTTTGAGTCTCATTTCTGTTTTGTTTTGGATGAACTACAGTGATGGACACAGAAATTTTGACAATGGGTCGTGTCTTGACTTTTTGACTCGTTTAGAAGCGTCTCTTGACTGCTTCAGAATGGAAGTCAATGACCATGCACAAACATGTCATTAAAACAACACTTAACGTTCATTTTCAAAACTGTGCTACTCACCGAGTGGTTTGTGGTGTTTGTTGATGATTAAAAACAAGTTGTGTAGTGAAATACAGTTTCTGTCGTGTTTTATTTGGCATTTTGTAAAATTCCATTGACTTCTCTTGGAAGACTCATTGCTCGCTGATATATCACTCCGCCGGTGGAAACGGAAAAGGGTCTGTTTACATGTGGTTGTAGTTTTTTCGCTTGGTTTAAATAAATGTTCTCCATATTTGATGGCTCAGTGACCAGCCTTAGGTTTGAAGTTGAGCTCGATTGTGACTGTCTATATGCTAGACACCAAGTGTACTTGTATGGCAAAGTGGTTGTCGCCATCAAGTGGTCGGGAGTGTGCTAACGCTTCAGACTCAAATATAGAGCAGAAGTATATACGCGGTTGTGAGGTATCTAAAAAAATTGTTCCACTATAGCAAATAACACGGATTGAAATCATACATTGCGCCGATATATTTGTTTTTAATCATCAGCGAACACCACAAACCACTCTGTGAGTAGCACAGTTTTGAAAATGAACGTTAAGTGTTGTTTTAATGACATGTTTGTGCATGGTCATTGACTTCCATTCTGAAGCAGTCAAGAGACGCTTCTAAACGAGTCAAAAACTCAAGACACGACCCATTGTCAAAATGTCTGTGTCCATCACTGTAGTTCATCAAAAACAAACCAGAAATGAGACTCAAAGTGTTAAATACCAGAATTATCCTTTAAGATAATGTGCAAGCTGTTTTCAGTTAAGACAGCTCAAACACGCATTATAGTCTTGGACTAGACTGAAGCCTTGTCTGTGAAACCACCCCATAATGTTTGGATAATAATCTCAAATAAGGGCTTTTACTGTACAGTGTATGGGCAAAATCAGAACGATTTGAGAATAAAATAACAAAATTGCACACAATAGTTCAGCAAAACACAGTTAAATTAAATATTATCTTGACCCAAATTTTAAAGCTCCAAAAGTGCATTCATCCATCAAAAACTAATCCATACAGCTATTGAATGTCTTTTGAAGTGCAGCAATGGGTTTTGTAAAGAAACATTTATATTTCAAACTCAAAACAGTACAGCCGTACGCATGTTAACAAAAGAGTTGAGGTCAGACTGGCGGCTGGACCCAACGTTAGAAAAACTCATCGATTTACCTCAGAAAACATTTAATAACTGTATGGATTAGTTTTTGGATTTAGATTCTGGGAACTATCCAATGCCATTATAAAGCTGAAAAGAACTCAAATAGTGTTTGGCTGAAAGAAGAAAGTCACATACCAAGGCTTATGGGTTTGTAAAAAATGAGCTTGTTTTCATTTTGGGGTGAACTATTTATTTAATAGTTTTTTTTGTGGATAAAGTAAGCAATACTTTTTAAAGTGTTACATAAATTACTATGAAAATAGAGAAAACTTACTGAATGTCTACTCAGTATTGTTTTAAATACAACAAATCGATCGATGTATTGGTGTAATGTAGTATATACTGCACTGGCATCCCAGTTTTATTGATAACAACTACCGTTTTCTGACATCTTTCTTTTGCACAACTTTACTCATCAATACTTGCTACTTCTCCTTCCAGCACCCAAATCATAAGTATGGCATCTTGTCTCCGAGGTGCTTTAAGATATTCACGGTGTCTCTTTAACTGCGAAATGCTAGAGTGTATCTTTATGATATCGACACTAATTATGGTGTCACTTATCAGTGAATGTATTCACTGAGGCTGCAGTACTCCAGTGACAAGGGAGACGAATGAAGTGGTAAAGCTACAGCGAATGCTAATAATCAACAGCTCCAAGCAAAGGAAATGGAGGGACAATATTGCTGCATGCATACGAATAAAACTAAAACAAAATTCAGCACTCAAGTTATACAGATAGACATAAAAGAATCATCTCAGACCTGCAGATATGGAGGATTTTACTCTTAGGCAGACATCAAATAAATATTTACCATAACTCAAAGGGTTTGGATAAAAATGTCAGCTAAATCTATAAATGTATTGTAAATGTACAAATTTTTTATAAACATATGGATCTGAGCAGAACTTGCCATCAATTTGTTGGCCATTGGTTTGATTTCAAATGAATGCTGCATTTGTGTCATGGTTTGGATTCTGCATGCATCTGTCTTTAGGAGAGGAGTCGCTCACAATTTTCTTGGACAAACAGAAGCTGAGTAAAAAGTCGGATGCCAGTGGCAACAGCTCAGCGGTCTCCCTGGAGATCCTGCACCAGTTAGCGGCGTCGTACTTCACGGACAGAGAGAGCACCCTGCGGCGACTGCACCACCTGCAGATCGCCACATCTGCCATCAAGGTAACAGACGACACAGCTTCCTCCTGTTTAATGTCCCATGCTGTGTCCCAATTCGCCTACTTAAACTAGGCACTAAAAGTAGGTAGGATTTTGTGATGGGAAAGTCACCGTTTTTAAAAATGTATTTTTTTATTTTAAGGCCTATTGAAATGGGTGACTTGGAGCGAATAATGAAGAAAAAGTAGACAATAAGAGCCCAGAATAGATGGGAACTTCAACAGTATTGTTTAAAAATCATCTCTGGGTTAAAATAACAAGAAAACATTTCTGTAAATTCAGATAAAAAGGCAAAACAATGGTCTCAGCTGTCACCGGGGTAGTACCCTTCCAAAAAGTAGACTTTTTGTATCTGAAGATGATCATATTAGTATCTCTAAAAACATATTAAAACTAAATGTATACATGTCTGTACCCCAGTGCCAGCTTGAACCCCCTTTTTTTTGGCCACGCAAAGGATGATTACAATGAATATACAATATATCCGTATTTTCCGGACTATAAGTCACGTTTTTTTTTTTCATAGTTTGGCTGGTGCTGCGTCTTATCATCAGGTGTGCCTTGTACATCTGTATGAATAATTTTTTACATTTATGATGCAAGAGAAACCATTACCGTTTACATCCGCGAGAGTCTGCCATGGCGTTTTCCTTTATTTATGTAATTTAAAGGGCGTGTTGCAGGTTAACCACCACTGTCGATTAATGGGTACATAAATCACTCAAGATATGTGTATAATTTTTAAAATGTCTCAAAAATGGTCTTTTTTTACGTTTTTGGTATTAACAGTTTTTTTACGCAATTCTGCGATGACGTCACGCTGGGGAGAAGTGGAGAAAGCCTCAGCCAGAGCCATAGAGATAGATGAGACATTTATTGCTGTTTAATACTTTCGTATACAATTTGGAAATCATATATACATCGTAGGAAATATATAATGTGTTATACTGCAAAGATACCATGCTAAATATTATTTATGATATCTTTGGAGATAAATAAAACTTCGCAAATCTGCTGATTTGATCCATTCATGTCCTGACCACCAGGCTAGAGATTTTTAAACATCCTTAATCCACACTTACTAGTCTATCAAATAATATCTCAAATATATTGTTTTGTGAAATAAAAGGATGCTTTGTTATATTGTTTATGCGATTATAACGAATCACACGATCATTTTATACGCAGCAGTCAGCAGCTGCAGCACACTCGGACCGCATACATACTGTAATAAACAGGCGTTCGGCGGCTTTTTACATCACGACAGACTATGCCATTTGAGGAGGAACCGCTCATTGATCACCGTATTTTTATAAATCCTGTACATGTTTGGACCTGCCGAACAGGTTGAGGACTTTCATATACTTTGTTGAGCAGAGAGGCTTTGGACCCCCTCAAGCCAGCATGCATGAGTATGTTAATTGTTTGTTTACTTTCTACACGAAGATATGCTAACGTTATGCTATCTGGCAGTCTGCCTATCTCTCTATACTAGCCTATCCATCTGTCTGTCTGTCTGTCTGTCTGTCTGTCTGTCTGTCTGTCTGTCTGTCTGTCTGTCTGTCTGTCTGTCTGTCTGTCTGTCTGTCTATCTATCTATCTATCTATCTATCTATCTATCTATCTATCTATCTATCTATCTATCTATCTATCTATCTATCTATAATCTGCGCTATCAGAACTGTACTTTACTCGTCTTTCTATAGTGATTCTCAATGCTCTCAATGCAGCTTTGGTAAATTCTCTCCCCAGCGTGACGTCATACAGTGCGTTGTGGGGGAAAGGAGAATCATTGCAAACCGCTGTACTTTTTCATACTTTTTCGGGTTTTGTGATACCCAACAACATAAAATACAATGGATAACACTTTTAATGGTTATTACACACAAGCAAGTTGCACAAATTCGTAAAAAAAAAGAACCTGCAACACACACGAGCCTGCAAACTTGCGAGTTTGGCTTGTTTTGTTAATTTCGCCTATTCAGGCTTTCAGGTATGTTCTGAATGTTATTGTGTATCGTGTAAATAACTGATAATGTTACGATAACGTACGGACACTGATTCAGCCGGCTGTTCTGTGTGCTATTGTTTAGTTGAATAACTCGTTTTTCCGGATTAAATGTCTGTCCTTCGACTTGAATTTTGTGAAATAATTTTCTAAATAAATGCGACGTAAAGTCCACTGCCACTTATATATGTTATTTCGTCTGCATGCCGCATTTTTGATTGTTGCGACTTATACTCCGGAGCGACTTATATTCCATAAAATATGGTAACTAGTGCTGTCAAATGATTAATCGTGATTAATTGCATACAAAAAAAAAAGTTTGTGTTTGTATAATTTATGTGTGTGTACTGTCAGTGTCATATAAGTTATAGAATAATAAAAAATATATACATTAATGTTTGTGTAATAATTGCACACACACATATTATGCAAACACAAATTATTTTTTATTTTGTATACGATTAATCACGATTAATCATTTGACAGCACTAAATATAAGAGACTTTTGATTGATTTTACATGCACACTGTGTGATGTAAGTCAGTTGTAGATGTTATTCTATAGTTTTGGTGAGTTTTAGGTATTATTTTAAAAGGTGGAAAAATATAAAAAAAGACTAAGCAACCCTAAGCTTTTGAACGAAGTGCATATCAGAAGAGTATGGAAGTACTGGGCATACAAACTCGTGTAATAAACATGACTGTTGTTGCCTACATGGACATTTTGATCAAAAATACAACTTGCGTTTTAGAATTATTTCTTATGTCATTTTTACTATAACGTTTATATTATTAATCCTGTGAATTCCTGTAAGGTCAATAAACTCATTCCTGCTGCAAAGAGTTTGGTTAATATAAGCCGTTAGAGCAGGGGTCACCAATCCTGGTCCTGGAGGGCCGGTGTCTCTGCAGATTTAACTCCAACCCTATTCAAACACACCCGAACCATGATAATTAAGGTGCTTCAGGTGTGTTTGATTAGGGTTGGAGCTAAACTCTGCAGAGACACCGGCCCTCCAGGACCAGAATTGGTGACCCCTGCATTAGAGTGTGCATGGTTCTGCACTTCGGAAATAGTAGACCAACCGGGTACTTTAAAGGAGCATTTCACCCGTAGAAACATTAATCTTTATTGAAAGTGCGTCATATTTGTAGTTGAAATGTAACATACATTTAGAATTTGGTGCCTATTTGACAGAGAAAAGAGGTGTTTGTAGTCTCACTCCCTCAATAAAGACATTGCACTTCCTTCTTTCAATGATGCAAAATGATGATTTTTACATCATTGAAAGAAGGAAGTGCAACACTGAAATCTGTATTTCTCATGTCTCAGCGACAACTGAGGAAATGATGCATGACCATTCAAAAACATGACTGGGGTTCTAACTATACAAAGCTTAATGCAAATGGGTGAAGTGTCCCTTTAAGGATACTTATTTTAACATATTAAATACTTATTCTGAGTTTACTATTTAGGATGGGACACAGCGACTGAGTTGTTTTGGGGATGGAACTGTTTATACATTCACTATGTTCCAGATTACATAAACTTAAGTTTTACATGAATCTATACACACTTCACCACTAATAAGCTTTACATTTGCAGTGTTTATGTGTGTATTTTTGATTTGCATGTGTTAATTACTGCTAATCAGTATAGCTCATAATCAGCTTGTGGTACATATTTACACTCTTATGGGTCGTGGGGTATGTTTGTTGTCATGGTAATTCTTGAGCAATTATGGCCCACACTTTTGCACTTTAAGCAGCAATGCCATTTTCATGTCCCGTCAAGTACCCCTTATAACTTGCTCACAGCTGAAGAGTGGGTGTAAAACTGTCTGTAAATGCGACATAATTTCCTTCAGCGTGAGCTGTGCATGAAATTGCGCTGCTAAAAGGTGAGCCGAGGCGGATATTATTGACTTTCAATCAAAATGCGCGGATCCCTGCTCGCATAGAATTACAGGTTTATATAAGAGACGTTTCGATGGTAGCTTTCTCATAGCGTATTTACAGGCCAAGGTGATGACAACATGAGCTTTTGTTAATTTGTTTATGAGCATGTTTTTGGACTAGTATCAGACGTACTAATTACATAAACATATTTTAACCGCGATCGATCCGTGCCTGCGTGCCAAGGCTACAAAAGCTGATTGTGCAATATTTTTGATGCTTTCCTGTCCATTCCTATACCCACGATAATCTTGTGTTGGTTACCCAACTGTAGGCGGATCGGTCAAATTGAAGTATGGCATTTTTATGCTCCGTCAAACGCCATTAACGGCGAACTTTCTATACCGCGCCTTCATTCTCTCAAAGTGGTATTTTAGTGTGAAAACACTGAATGAAAGCGGGAGCATTTTACGCAGATGAAATAGAGGTGGAAAGATAATGACTTTTCATTTGGGCTGCTGCATGCTTTACATTAGCCTGAGCTTTCGTGACACAATCGGCAGAGGCGTTCAATCGAACAAAGATCCTTTATGTTTTCATTTCAATGTGGCCAATCAGGTGTCATCGGCTTAAATAAGCAATACATTGCAAAATATATACATCATGTTATTGAAATTGTGACAGCAGGTGTTTAAATTGTGCTTAAATTAAATTAAAATAAATTGTGTTTTATAAACGCATTCTTCTCATGCATAAGACAAGTGTCCATGGCAACAATAAAGGCCACTCTATTTTAAACAGATCTCATCAAGTTATATAGGCAATTTTTTTTTTTGCCATATGAATCGAAAGTGCTAAAGTGCATCGCTTTAGGTAGCAGCCTTGTCTGCCAGGTGTTTCAGGCTGGGAAGAGCTAATGAGACGTTACCAGGCTAGCGGTCCCACCTTTGACTGCTTTCTTCCTGTACGCTGTGTGCAAATCAGACTGATGAATTGGGCACCAAAGGAGAAGTGGGTTATAGTGGCCTCATCAATAATGCCATAAAGGATGATCAATTACCCTCCACTCGGAAATGGAGTGCAAAAGCACACCAGGAATATGCTTCTGAGGGCAACACTTCGCATCTATGTAATAAGAGCCCACTTAAGGCCAAAAATAGCTTGAGATCTCAAGGCAGGTTTAATAGTGATCAGATTTTGAAGGAACAAACAATAATGAGATTAGTTAGATAGACTTCAAAGAGCAAACAGTATTTCGGGGCAAAACGCTAAATGGTAAAATTTGCACAGTTTTATATCACTGGGTCTACGTGCATTTTCATAGTTTATTGTTCGGCACAGATCTACAACTAGACATGAAGGACTCTCTCGCTTTCTGTAATATAACCATTTGTCATAATGACATACTATTAACAGTCACCTCCGTGTAGGACAAGCATAGCACCAAAGCAAAGGCCTGAAACATGAGGAAAAACTTGTACAGACTGCATTAAAAGACTGGTACATATCATTAAAGGTGACACATTGAACACGTAAGGACATTTTACATGCAGGTTTCTGAAGGGTATTGGAATGAAAATGAGTTATGCCAAGATACAGCATAAAACAGTCAGTTCACTAAACAGCAAAGAGAATTTATATTATTGCATTTTTTTAACCATACACTATAAAAACAACTTGGTTTTGCAAGTAAATTCAACCTACTATTTTAAGTTTTGACATGTGATAAGTTGACATAGCTTATAAAAAAAGTTAAAAACATGTTCAGTGTTTCCCACAGGATTTTGAGGAGACTGTGGTGGTGATGACGTCACCCGCTAATTAGCATGTGACGTCATCATGTCGTGTTTGCATTTGATCTAGTGTTGGCACCTGAAATATGTTTCACTTCTACTCTTTGATCTGTATCTTTATTTGATCTGTATTATATATCAAATTATATTTTAAGCCGAATTAAGCTGTTCTAAATGGTGAAATAAAAATGTAAATGGGAATCATGAAAATTCTATTTGTGGGGGCCAGTGTTGATTCTGTGGTGGGCCACCACAAATAAATCAATGTATGGGAAACGCTGCATGTTTTTTCTTAAAACTAAAGAAAAAAGGAAACTTTTACCAGTCCTTGATCAGTTATTTATGCTACTTGTCAATATCATGTAATAATCTATCAATCCAATATAATAGTTTGTGTCTTAAAATATGAAATGCCTGTATATAAAATAAATAATTTTTAACACAAATATTTAAATAAAAATATGATAATAATAATAATAATAATAATAATAATAATAATTTGTTACATTTATATAGCGCTAATCTAAACAGAGTGTCGATTGGAAACACTTTACAGTAAGGTTGCATGTGTTTTTGTTTGTTTGTTTTAAAAGTTAACACAGGTACAATCAAGCCCAAAAGACCAGTTCATACACATCTTAAAATAAACTGTCGAGGATAAAATACACAAAAAGCCTCATGCTTATTTCCATTGTGGTCCTCTGTATTCAAAAATGGACGAGCAGTTCATAATGGGAATGAAATTCAACACAAACACATCAACATATCACATAATAACTATTTAGAAAACCTAGTTAAAAAGCCATTCCTTAACTTCTCTTCTAAAAGGTCAGGCAATTCATTCCAAGCAACAGCGCTAGAATATAAAAAATAATTCTTCCCAATTAAACTCTTAAACCGACACAAGTACTGTATATGTTATTTATCCTTGCCCTTGTAGAAAAACCATGAGCATCTCTTTCAAACACATAGTAGTCATACAAGTATTTTGGAACGTTTCTCTGTAGTATTTTGTGTACCATCTTCAGTTTAAGAAAAGTTACCCTTGTGTCCACTTTTAAAAACCTTATTTCCATAAAATGGCTATTATTTAATTGCTTTTGTGGATGAAGCCACAGCATAATTCCACACAATTTATTCTGAGCAATCTGTAATTTATTTTTATCCCGTTTCGTAGAACCACAATACCAGAAAGTTGTCGCATAATCAAAATGTGCTTGCACCAATGCCCCAGCTAACATTTTTTTGTTTGTTTATCTAAATAAGCAGCCTGTCTTGCTATACTACCCCCTGTCAAGGTATTATCCAACATACATCCTAAATATTTTACTTCCTGCTTAGAAGTAATAGTCACCTCTCCAACCCTTACTTCTAATTTGGAAACTTTTCTCAATTTAGCTGCACAACCAAATAAAATAACTTCTGTTTTTCCTAAATGTAAAAACAGCTTATTTTGAAAAAAAAAACAGTTCTTCAATCTCTTTCCTTAATTTGTTTTCTTATTATTTCTTTTTTCTCATCAGTAACAATTATTGTAGCATCATCAGCATATAATAAAAGTTGGCTAGAACAGGCCATTTTTAGATCATGTATGTACATTAAAAAGTAGGGGTCCTAATACGCTCCCTTGAGGTACTCCACATGAGATGGACAATTTGTCTGAAAACACACCATTTAAATCTACCATTTGACTCCTATTGGAAAGATAGGATTAGATCCATTTTCATGCTTTCATATTTAAACCCATAGCATTTATTTTTAAAAGCAAAATGTTATGGTCAACTGTATCAAAAGTCTTCTGTAAATCTAGCAATACCATCCCACTTAATTTACCTTTGTCCAATTCTTTCTTTATATAATCTGTTAAAATCTAAATTGTGGTCTCAGTGGAATGTCTCTTACTAATGTCTGTTAACATTAGTAGATGCATTAGCTAACATTAACTAACAATGAACAATATGGTTTATCAGCATTTACTGTATTAATTATACAGCATTAAGGCATTACATTAGGGCAGGGCGTACCTCAGGGTTCGGTGTTGGGTCCTACTCTCTTCATCATCTATATGTTGCCTCTGGGGGAGATGATTAGAAATTATGGTCTGGGATATCATTGCTATGCAGATGAGACCCAGATCTATATTAGTACTCAACCTGATGCTACATCAGCATTTACAACTTTATCGGCTTGCTTATCGGAAATACAGGTCTGGATGAAATAGAAATTCTTACAGTTAAACTGTTCAAAAGCTAAAATTCTCTTGATTGGCAGCTCAACTACTGTAAATAGATGTTATAATTTGAAACTTATTGTGGATAGGTGCCTGATTCTTCCTAATGCGCAGGTGTGAAACTTGGGTGTGACTTTTGATGCACAACTGACTATTAACACTCATTTTAAGAATGTTACTAAAGTAGCTTTTTTCATCTTCGGAATATTGCAGGTATAGGACCATTTCTTGCCATGCCTGATGCAGAAAGGCTTATTCATTCCTTCATAACATATTGATTAGTCTTGATTATTGCAATTCTCTATTCTCTAGTTTCATTAAGATACTGCAATATGTGCAAAATTCAGCTGCTTGTGTTTTAACCTATACACCATCAAGCTGTCATATTACCCCTGTGCTTTCTCAACTACACTGGCTTACAGTTCAATCACGCATTGATTTTAATGTTCTTATTTTAACTTATAAAGCAGTTCATGGGTTGGCCCCAGATTTTATTTGTAATTTGGAATTAAATTTCTCAAAGTGCCTATAGTTTAAAAAATAAAATAAATTTTTTCAAAGTAACATTTTAAAGGTTGAAAATGACCATTAGCAAGAGGATTTAACAGAGAGAGAGAGAGAGAGTACAGAATTCATGCATCGTTTGTGTCGACAGTTGCCGCTAGCCAAGATGACTGACAGTGCCGCATAATCATTTTCATCTGTCAAATACAATGAAGCTCAAAACCTGCTTGTAAAGTCCTGTCAGATGTCACGAACTCCTAAACGGCTGAATACCACAGCACATCTGCAGTCTTTAGCCCTGTGTGCCCCACACAGCTGAGGCAGAGGCTTTTCTACACAAATGACTCGCTGATATGCATTCTACTGGCTTCAGTATTGACAGGGACTGTTGTTGTTTTTTTGGGGGTCCTTGGATAAAGTGAGATGAGAAGACACAGACGTTTTATTCCCATTGCTATGCCCTGAAAAAATCAGGTTGAGGAAACACATTTCTAGTGTATATACGATAAACAACTTACTCTTGGAAGAGGCAGGAGAAAATGTCTGGTTTTAGTGTTATCTGGTTAGTTTGGCAGGTAAGATGGCATTCTTTATACAGACATCTTTGGTATTGTCAATATCAAGTGCCAGCGACAAACAATATAGACAATTTGGGGAGAAAAACACACCAGGGTGACAAGAAAATAATGTGCAGGGATCTTGTTCGGCTTAGGATTTGTTTACCCTCTTATTTTCTCTGTGAAACTATACATGGAACAACATGCCGTAACAGGGCTGTACTGTATATAAACGGAAATATTCTTTTCTATGTGACTCTATCTGTGAAAATCAGGCTAAAGTATGAAAATTTAATAGTAAATGATTATCAAAGTTAGATTTTAATCATTGAACTTCAAGGTTATATTTTCACAGAATGTTCTTTACATTAGGAAGGATGATTTTATGTAGAAAACAGTCAGGGTCACACAAAAAAAGACTTTTCACAGGTTTTGAGTCACACATCTGTTCTTCTACTTTTCTATTGAAGCGTCCTCCAAAATTTCATTCAATAGCTTTAACCTTTACATTTTTTAATTAAATGTGCAGCAAAACAATATGAACAGTTGATTTATGGTCTATAATGTTTTATGTTCATATAAGCGCCTCACCCAAATTTTAACAATGCGTTCGTTCTATGCAGACCGCAAGCACTGCGATTGGTCCACTAAACCCCGGCATTTCTGCTTGCGTGTATAGGTATGTATAATTGACCTATGACTAAGTCACGCCCTCAAACGCGATGAGCCAATCACAGTACACATAGCAACCCAATACACTTGGACATTCTTTCCTTCCACATCCATTGAAATACATTGCAGTTAGTCAGTTTTATTTTGTTTTTATATGTTTTTTCTTGTCATTTTAAGTTTAAAATGGTCAAACGGTGTGCATGGGGTACATGCAACTCCTCCACTAGGTATCATGAAAGGCTGGGCGACGGTGTGTATTTTTAACCCTTTCCCAAGCCACATTTCAACCGAGATAAGTGTCTGCTTAAGTTATGCCAACATGATCTCACCAAGTTCCGTGGGATAGTCACAGAATTTTTTGCTCATCTTTCCGTGGCATCCTCACGGATCTCCGCATATTTTTCCTTGGCCCTGCCACGGACTTTCTTTTCCGTGGCATTCTCACGGATTGGTTACTCAACTGCTTTTTCCTATTTTCAAACCATTGTCCCTTCGGTTTAGGGTTAGATTTGGTGTTTGGGTTAGTATGTCACTTTAACTATTTGTTTATACTACTTTATCTGATGTATTCTTTTATATTTTCTAAACTTTAATTAATTGTCGCCTGGCGTTGGGGTTAGAGTTGGGTAGGGATGTCATTTTATGTAAATCTAACCCTAAACCGAAGCGACAATGGTAAGAAAACAGGACAAAACAGTTGAGTAACCAATCCCTGAGAATGCCACGGAAAAGAAAGTCCGTGGCAGGGCCACGGAAATATGCGAAGATCCGTGAGAATGCCACGGAAAAATTAACAAAAAAATCCGTGTCTATGCCACGGAAATTCGTGAGATCAGGTTGCAATGCGGTAGACCACAACACCAACAATGTCTACATTTGTTCTAAGCTAAGTCAACAACGTATTTGAACGTTATCTTTAACATCTCTAACTTAATGTTAGCCTAATTTTAGAAAACGTTAACGTTAGCTTCTAGCTGCGTTGAACATCATGTCACTTAGCTTCATTAACGTATCTGTAAATAACCGAGATAACAAATGTTATTTGTAATAGCAATGTTGTGGTGAATGATTCGTGTAAATACTTTAGCACCAAACTAACAGAGATGGTACCTTACTCTTGGTAAAGATGGTAAAAAGCCTTGTCCTGGAAACGTATGCTGAAGCTTTCCATTGAACTTTTCAACAATAAAATTATTAATATAACCCTCCAACGCATAGTTAAGGCCCTTTTGGTAACTTTGAGTTGATATATAGTCTTTCTGTCTCCAAAATCATCAATTGCCTCCTGTGAAATGTCTCCTACTGTGAAAGCTGCCATAGCGCCTATCACCGAATGATGATTGTTTGTCCGAGTGGAGGGGCGTGGCTTAGCCATAGGTCAATTGCACGTCGACGCTGACAACGACGCTGAAGTACGAATGAAAACCGACCGCGACGAGGCTAAGCCATAGGACCAACGCAAACCATAATCCTCCAGATATTTAGACCCCGCTGTACGTTAGTGTCTACTCAACAAATTAAACTTGTAAAATGACAGGGCAGATAATTGCAAAAACCAGAACTGTTCAGTTTTTAAGACATACTTAAGATACATAGTGAAAAGGAACATCCTCATGAAGACAGCAGGTTTTATGGGGATAGTTATGAGGATCAGTGTCGTGTTTTATGTGTGAGATACAGTAAACAGCCTGAGGTCTTAGGCAATAGAGCTGCAGTAAGCAATCACGCGTGACAACTTGATCTAATGAGAATATACAGCGCTAAAATACGGGGGGTACGGAGGAGGACGTGTGAGCTGGGATTTTACACCTTTTGAGGAACAGACATCATAAAGTAGTTCATAAAATAATGTGGAAGCATGGATTAATGTTGAGGCTTTTTCACCAAAACCGTGTAGTCATGACCATACAGACTAAAGAAGATTAATGTTGGTAGATAAAAGACAGGAATCTATTTAAAGTGATGCAATAATAAATTGTGACAGGAAAGAAAAAGCTTATTATGCTAAGTGGAAATACCTGCCAACATCAATCAATGGCACAATTTATTTTAAACATGAAGTTTGATATACTGGACTTTGTTTTGACACTGCGTGTCTAAACAGCTTGATAACATCATAAATAAAGTAGATGAAAAATATGTGTTAATATTAAATATATAAACAGTTCTAATTTGTTTAGAAGAAATTATACAAATGAAATAGCCAATAGCATTATGAGGACATGGTCCCAAATCCCTTTCATTTATTTTTGAGTTGGATTAGCTGGATTAAAATGGATGGTTAAAATCATATATTTCTACATTTTCATCAAAGCGGAGGCAGCAACAACCTTTCAAAAGTTTATTGTTGTGTACACTTCTAAAAGAAATATTCGCTAGGTATTTTGTGCATGTCAAAGTATTCAGGCTTTAAACATGTTTCATTGCATAATAAGACTGTATCATAATTAAAAATGATTACCCATTGAGGCATTTGAAAACATGTCCTGAAAACATAATTGGAAATTCATTGCCAAGCTTCGATGTAAAGCATAAAATGATAATATTTTTCAGTGATTCAGTGCTGTTTGCTTCAGTTTTTAATATCCTGTGAATTCTAAAGAGATTTTGGAAAAAAACTTTCTATTTTAAATAAAATCATACATGTGCGTATATATCTGTACTGTTCCTTTTGCACAATTGGTAGAGCATTGCATTAGCAAGGCAAAGGTCATGTGATCATTGGAACATGCATACTGATAAAATCTATAGCTTGAATGCACTGTACCTGCTTTGGATAAAAGCATCTGCCGAATGCATAAATGTGAATGTAAATTGTAAATCAATTATATAAAAGTAATTAAATAACTTTCAGATTCAAATGTAGCCTGTAGTTTTTAATTGAATGTGCTGTGACAGGTCAGATCATGTTTTCATGAGTTTCAGTGTTTTAAATTTACTTTGCTAAACTATATGAAGACCATCAAATCAAAGTTTAATAAGGGAATAGCAGTTGTTTTTTACATCTTTTAAAGCTCAAAGTTCTTGTGCGTGGTTCTTTGAAAAGGCTCTTTTTAAAGAATCGATTGAAGCAAACTCTTGAACGGGTTGTTAAAGTGATTACTGAGTTCAGTTGAAGACTCACTCACTAAATCAAATGTAATCACAGTCAATCACGCCTGACTTCAAATCATCAAAAAACCTTGCCTGGACAATGTCAATGATAAAATAGTTTAATAGAAAGAAATTTAATTTAGTAATGCTATAAAGAACTATTACATTTTTATTTAAATACGTTTAAAAAATACGTAATGATTGGTTAGTTATATTATATAAATACTATATTGTTTTGCACCAAATTAAATGTGTTCAATTTGATTTATTCAATGATTATTGTTTTATCAATAAAGAAAATGTTAGAAAAAAATGGTCAAAATATGCACCCCAGCTGTCACTTTTCAAAAAGTATAGCGTTACACCTAAGGGGCCATTCACATGTCGTGCCTAAAAATGGATAGAAAACCCTATGCGTGTAGGTTCTTGTCACATGACCTGTGGTGCGCTTGCGGCATTCTGAAAAGTTGAGATGTGATTAACTCGATGCGGTGTGGACGCGCCTGGAATTAACGCTGCCATTATGAACGTGCATACCGCGTGTCTACATTTGAAATAACGAACTTGAGCGAGCAAAAGACGCGATATGTGAACAGCCCCTATGGAGTTCATATTCGTACTGTACCTCAGAGGTACATACTATTATCAAAAAGAGCTTATAAGTACCTCAAAGATGCGTATTAGCATAAGCTGCTGAGTTGGTTTTAGCTGGTCTCCCAGCTTGGTTTTAGCTGGTATTGCTGATGTAGCAAGCTGGTTTTGGTCAGTTTTTAAGCTGGTCTAGCTGGACTTAGCTGGTCATGCTGGAAGATCAGCTGACCCACCAGCTTGACCAGCTTTGCCAGACTGGAAGGACCAGCTTAGACCAGCTACTCCCACCTTAAACCAGCTAAAACCAGCAACCAGCTTATGTTGGTTATATCTGTACCTATTAGGACTTTAACCCTTTGGGGTCTAATGGGTTTTAGGGCCCTGGAGAAGTTCTGACCTGCACTGACATTTGTGCTTTTTCAGTTGCTTAAAAACATAATAATGGCAAAAGTCTCATAACACTGCATTCAGCACAAACTGGGCTACAATATTATATGAGCAACATGTATGTACATGTTTGTATTTTTGAGAGAAAATGTTTATGTGTGGTTTTTGAAAAAGCATAAATATAAGTCCACAATATAAATCAACAAAACTCATTCTAAACATGTTTTCCCAAGACTTTTCAAAACAGGATCTAGACATCTAGAGTTTTTTCTTCAAAATGATGTGAAAATCATTCTGCCTACTCATTCACATAAAACAATATATTGATTTACAATTTCTAAGACACTTTTGCCTGGGAAAGGCTGTATGCGAAGAGGCGTGAAAGCTCCTGAATAATCTGTGATTGACAGCTGAGGAAACAAAAGACTTGCATAAAGAGCCACATGGGGCACTTCATATTTTAAAAATTTTTCTAACAGTGTATAAGAGCTTTTCTTTATATTTTCTCCCAAATTCAGCAATAATTAAACAATAATTCTCATGACAAAACATGCGAGAGACACGTAAGAACCACTGAGATTGGAAGTTATTGACGTGTCACAATTTTTGAACATACAGTACTGCTTAAATCTGTGTATTTACCGTTCAATTTGGATAAAAACGGACAAAATATGTTTTTTCCCCCACAAATGTATTGATTCATTTAAGAATGATGAATGTGCTTTTAGGAGCTTCACCATAACTCCCAAATAGGATGATAACAATGAACTTTTGATAAAAAAAATTTGTGCTCAACTGAATAGATGTATATGAAGAAAGTCATATACATCTAGTATGGCATGAGGTTGAGTAAATTATAAGAGAATTCATTTCATTTTCGATGTAAAACTAAGGTCTGTTAACAACACTGTGCCATTGCACTGGTTCACCGATCCACAGATTTGAAATTAATAATGCATCGGTTTTTCATACAAGGGTTTTCAGAGAGTCAATTTACCGTCTACCGAGCCCCGCATTTTTGTAGGGCTGTGACATGCTGAAATGGGCTTTGGTGACATTTAGCTGTTGACTCAGGCTTATTGCACAGTCGTGTTGGTTTGTTTAAGACAACAGCATACTGTATGCTCGGCGCTCCACCGCTTTCTGAAGAGGAACAAACAGGTTGTATGATTTCCACGATAATAAGACATTAAAATATCTCCTTGTTTCCTAGGTAACGGAGACTAGGACGGGTCCGCTCGGATGCAGTAACTACGACAGTCTGGATTCCGTCAGCTCCGTCTTAGTGCACAGCCCGGAAAATAAAATCCACCTCAAAGGTATGACAGTCTCTGTGGTTTCTAGAAGAACAGCACTGTATCGGCCATGCCAAAGTGGATTTATTAAAGGTTCTGCAGGTGTATTTGACTAAGGCTATTTGCAGATTAAACTATTAGGGTTTAATCTATACACCAAATTTAACATAAGTATGTTGCACACAATTTACATGCTTGAGATGAGATTTTTTAAAGGTCTCATCTGGATTAATGAACTCAGAGAAGCATATTTTTGAAATGCAGAAAGGTCAAACATAATGACCAGCTTTGGCTAAACCGACGCAGAGAGAGAAAGAAATGAGTGAATCTATTACTAATGTTCTTTAACTGGAAGTGCAATGAAGCAAATTACTGCAGACACGGTGATTTTCTGGTTACTGGACTGGAATTTTAATTCAGAAAATGAGAATGCAGGACTGTGGAAGTTGAATGCATAAAATTGAAATAAAAAACAAACTGAAAAACTTATAGAGTACATACGTCCACTGTGTTTAGCTTATATGTATTGTGCACTATTGATGAAAAGTTTAGGGTCGTTTACCTATTATTTATACTTTTTCCACCTATTAGAATAATTAAAGTAGCCAACCATTCTAATGTAATGCATTGTATCTACATTAAACTGTCACCGAGAGAAAGAAAAAGGTCATATTATGTACCATTTAGGTACAAACCATTATATTCACCTTTGAGTTATCAATAGTATGTCTGAAATAGTAATACACTGCAAAAAATGACTTTCTTACTTAGTATTTTTGTCTTGTTTTCAATAGAAATATCTAAATATTCTTAAATTAAGGTGTTTGATGAGCAAAACGACCTAAGTTAATAAGTCTAGTTTTAAGACAAATAATATACAATTTAAGTGAAATTGTCCTTAAAACAAGCAAAATTATCTGCCAATGGGGTGAGAAAAAAACTGTGAAATAAGATTTATTTTTTCTTAAACACTTAATTCAAGTAAAATTTTCTCACCCCATTGGCAAATATTTTTGCTTGTTTTAAGCATAAATTCACTTAGATTGTATATTTTTTGTCTAAAAACTAGTATTATTTTCTTAGGTCATTTTTCTCATCAAAAAAATACATCTAGATTTAAGAATTTTTAGATATTTCTACTGAAAACAAGACAAAAATACTAAGTAAGAAAGTAATTTTTTTGCAGTGTATTGCACTAATATTGCACATGGACTGCAAAAAAAATGACTTTCTTACTTAGTATTTTTGTCTTGTTTTCAGTAGAAATATCTAAATATTCTTAAATCAAGATGTATTTTCTTGATGAGCAAATGACCTAAGAAAATAAGTCTAGTTTTAGACAAAACATAACAAATTTAAGCAAATAAAAAAACTGCCAATGGAATAAGAAATGTTTTGCTGAAAGTTACTTGTATTAAGTAAATTCAACAAAAAATGTTTTATTCCATTGGCAGATTTTTTTGCTTGTTTTAAGCACAAATTCACTTAAACTTGATATGTTTTGTCTAAAAACTAGAATTATTTTCTCAGGTCATTTGCTCATCAAGAAAAAGCATCTTAAATTTAAGAATTTTTAGATTTCTCTACCGAAAACAAGACAAAAATACTAAGTGAGAAAGTCATTTTTTTGCAGTATGTACTAATATTACAAATGTACTGCCCCATGGACATATGGATAATTTTATGTATACATGAGTTTTTGTTTTGACATCACATACTGTAATTATTACACATACTTACCCTTTAAATGTATTAAAACCTCTGCTTTAATGCATGCAAAAAAAAAAAACATTTGAGTATGAATTAAAGAGAGATGTTGCTTTAGTTGTTTACTTAAAGTTAGCTTGAGGCGATTTAAATAAATAAAGGAAAAATTAAATGCCTTATTAAAGTAACTTACAAAACTTCAGTTAACTTTCATATTCCATGCTTTTCGTATAATTATATAATTCATATATTTCCAATTTGCAAGAACAGTATTTGATATGTAAAAACCTTTATACAGTAAACATAATAACCAACAAATCTCTTTTAATTATGAAAATTAGAAGTTGATTTGCAGAGTTATTCTTAAACCAAACTTATTTCACATATTCTGCCGCACATCGTGTATTTTCTCTCAGTGGATATTAACAGGTTACAGCATTCACGCTGCATTCACGGTGAATAGCAAACTGCAGAGTCCCAGAAGCGACATGAAAGTAGAGTTTCAGTGCCAAACCTATTTTTGCCGTGCCTCGCATGCTGAATTCAGCAGAAAACACATTGACACGCACTGTAACCCTATTTATCAACACAATCTTTTGCACTATAGGCTTTTATGAAGCAACTTAAAATAATGAAGCGGATTAGGGATTGTAGGATAAAAGAAGACGAAGTTCCATGCAGACACAAGCAATGCCTTTTGTTCAGTAAGTCGGACAGAATCCAAGCATTTTAAGTAGTTGAAATAATAATCAACAAGGTTTGATGTAAATCAATTACCATTTATGTGCAAACGTGATGGCGTAAGGAAAAAAATCTATAACAGTTTTCAAAAGCCAAATCAATAACTTTTCTTGTTATTAATAAAGAAAATTCAATGTGGTAACCTAGGTATTTATTTTCTATTAAAAATAATAATAAACTTAAGCTAACTCTTTAAGGCATATTCTGGACTGAATTTGTGACAAAAAAAAACATCTGGTGAAAGAGCCTCCATGTTTTTAAAGCAAATGAAGGGTTACCTGAAGACATGCGATTAGACTTGCGTTAATTTGCTTCACACTCATCATGACAGCAGTGTCACCACAAGTCAGTAGTGGTCGAGGCAAGAGACGAGACGGAAAGTAACAGTGTTGAAATGGGCAAAGAGGACGTTTTTTAAACCTCTGGCAGTTGCTAATTATATACACGGCCTGTGCCGATTTCCACTGCCTTCTTGACATTGACATTTAAATTGTCAACCCACTTAATACTGCCATCTCCTACAGCAAAGCTCTCTGACGCCCAGAATCATGTAACCACTTTAATGAGGTAGCCGTAGGGTTCTGCATCAAAGCTTATCTTTTCCCAGGTGCCTGAAAGGAAATGTAGGGAAAACAGCTGAATGAGAACAGTCTGGCTTGTATTATTTGTATGTGGTTTAAAAGTTAATAAGTAATAAGCGGAAAATAAATACATGCGGATTTGCAAATATGCAACCTTGTTATTATGTATTTTTAAAATTTAACTATTTTGCAGATTCTACACAATCTTCTGGCAAAACATACCTATTAGGTGACTAATTCATAGAAATTCATATGATGTCATCCATGTGTTTTAGTGCTTTCGCCCCAGTGATGTTGTTGCTTTTTCGAATAATTGTACACTTTTGTCCATTTCTCGGCAATCAATTTTGCATTTACTGTAAAAGGCGTCTAGCTGTCCAAACACAGCACATATGTCTAGGCTGAACCGAGGGAAAATTTAGGTTGTCGATGAAAATTCAGTAGACCAAAAATAAATGAAAATAAATAAATGTAACACTGTTGACTTTGCTTACAAGATGGAATATCATTCGTCTCACAAGTTATTATTAGTATTAAAACAACATTCAAGTTTACCAAACATGAACTGAATGTAAGTTTAGTTTGGCTAGAAATACATAGTTACTGCATAGCCGGACTACATTGAGTGTGTAGTTAACCTGGAAAGGGAAATGATGGCTATTTCTTGCTGCGTCGACGTCAGACAAATTCATATAAACATATATACAGGCATGCTGTACTGACTAGTGATGGGAGAAACAAAGCTTTTCGAAGCTTCAAATCAATTGGACCAACTGCTTCGAAAATGTATTCAGTTTTTCGAAGCGTTCAAAGACCACACACGTTGGCGACAACTGCTCGTCAAAATATTGTAAAAGCAGTTCTGACCAAACATTTTACACTTTTTTACAACTCCCTCTAGTGGTAAATCATGAGATTTTCGAAACTTTTCGAAACAGTTATGACGTAATGAAACCTCGTTTGCTAAAATCACGTGACTTTGCCAGTTTGAAACACGCTCACCAATGATTCGAAACAAAAGAATCGTAAAAGTTTCGAAGCCTCATGAAGCAGTGCTTCGAAGCGACCATCACTAGTACCAGTGGCGAACCGTGGGTACTTCAGCTGGGCCTTCAAAATATGCAATGAAGTGCAAATGCCTCTACATCCATAATACTAGGCTATTCGTATTTCGTTAAATCATACAATGAACGTGTAAAAATTCTGAGCACGCAAAGTTAAATTACAGAATGGGCATTGTCTGCCTTTAAATGCAGTTTTAAAGTATAAAATTACTTTAATCTAACTGATAAACACAAATACAGACTCTGCTGCTCTGTAATGACAGGGGCTCTGTAAATTTGCATTTAACAAGCTTAAATTATGTTCTTTAATTTAATTTGTAATTTTTTGGAAATATATATTTAGCTGTAGGATACCTTGTTAGTCTTTTCATAAGGGGAAATATACCACCCAGCGTTCTCAGTGCACCTCCTTGTGGCTTATAACTGTTGTTATAAGATATCCAGGGCTCGCAAAATCGCTAACCCGAGCCCCGAGGTCCCGGGGCTATAGCGAATTCATGTCGAAAAATGTATCTCCGCCCTGCCCATCGGGTATATGGTGAAAAAAAATATTTGTATGTTTTCGCATTCTCTCAGATTTAGTTAGGAAATTATATTGTATGTAATTCGGCGTCGTCTGTCAGTCATTACTATCCTCACGTAACAAGTGAAACTGTCAGGAAGTAAAAGTATAATTAAACCCATTATTTTTCTCGTGTTCGCGTCATTCTCCTCTGCACGCGCTTCTCCCGGCAGTGCTCTTCACGAGTACGCGCTTAAGTAATTTCGTTTTTACCTCACCCCTATCAAGCTAGCCACAACGTCAATCACGTTTTCCGCCATTTACCTTAACCACTCTCACCGCAGAGTTTCGGGCCATTAGACTGTATTAATATTAACGGTCTATGATCTTCGTTTTTGGTGTTTTACAGCAGCTCGCATCCAGTTTGTTGCATGCTTAGGACTTCATGAAGGCTTACAATGCTTTGTTTTTTACCCGCCCACTTGAAATCAAAACGTGATTGGTCAATTTGCCCGTCACTCTCTACACCAAAACACATAGCTTGGCCTTCCCTGGGATTCATGAAGTCCTAACCAATGAATGAGCCAGATAACCGGGCCTTAATAGAGACAGACGATTCTGATTGGATTAGATGTTTTCATGACATGAACCTGACAGTAAACTTAACGTTAGAACATAGATGAGAGAAAATATATTACATGTATTGTATTAAATTGAATTAAATAGAAATTTAAAAATGTAAAAACATATTTTTATTGAATACTATATTATTTATTATTTATTTATAAAAAATCTTTTTATAAATTTTTTAAGGCCTTCTCTGAAGGCGTAGAAGGCCCTGAAGGTTCCCCACTGACTAGTACTGACAATGTGCTACTACAGTAGGCTGACAATTGACTTAAATCCACTACTGGGTTAAACGGTGTTATACATCATGTCTTATACTGGCACCAAAAAGTCTTTTATTTTCCCTTAGTTTTATGCTTTGTTTGATTAACTTATTAGGGTTTTCCAAGCAATTTTCTTTCAAAGCTGAATTTATATCCCTCAAAATAAGCACATCAGGTCTTGGATATCAAAGGCGGCCAAAATAATCCACAGGAGAAATTATCGTTCCTCTCTTTCTCTTTAAAGAGGCAAAGATTGTGGAGGAGGGGGCACAAGAGCAGCTATTTAGCTGTCTCCGGAATGAAAGCCATCCAAGTCGGTCTCTTTCATTCTGTTCCCCACACTGCTGGCTCTGTACCCGACAGAAGCCAAAGGCTTAGTAGGAAGACTGCATCTAATTATGTCTCTTGTTTTTCACAATTCAACAAATAAATAGCGAGGATCACATCATAAATATTCCCAGTGAGATGAGAATTTGAAAAGCCTGAAAGTGAATACATTGATTCTTTCTTGAAGGATGTCAGACCTGCTAAAGCCGTGCAGAGACGTTTCTCAGATAATATAATTCGCAGGTGTTCAGCACCCGCAGCTGGGCCGTGAAATCTGAATCTTTCACTTACATGCTATAGTAATGAATTCAACACTGAATGCTTTCGTCAGTAATTTATAGGCGGGTATCGATCAAAGGGCTTGGGAGAGATCACATCTATAAAATGAAAAGGAGGGGTCCGCTCGCTAGAAAGAAGAGAAGTATGCGCATTGAAAAATAGGTAAGCCTATATGTAATATTTATATAATAATAGAATATATGGATACACACAAAGTTAAAAAATTGATAAATATACACATATAAACATTACATACAGTATATATATATATATATATATATATATATATATATATATATATATATATATATATATATACTTATACACACATAAAATCTGGTTTCAATTCATATAGGCATTTTCATTGTCAACATGTTATATATCATGGAGCTTAAAGTACTTTAACTGTTATTCTTTGGTTTAAAGTGAGCCATGAAAGAGTAGAATACATCTGTTCTTTACTTGTTTTAATTGAGCAGCCCAGAACAAGTCTTGCTGCTTTATTTTGGACAATTTTTATTTTGGTCAAATCCTTTTTAGATGCAGAGGACCACACCTCAGTGCAGTACTGTATGACAAATGACAGAATATTGATGACTCAAAGTGTCCTGATTAACATAATGACAAAAAAAAATTGTCTCAGATTTTTTAGATAATGCAAATTTAACCCATAATGCACGCAACATATTTTACAATAATACCATAAAATATTTATAAAACAAGCTTTTATTTGCTCGTAAAATACATACAAATAGGCTTTATGCCCAGCTGCACTACTTCCTGAACTTCAGCCAGCTCCTGGTTTCCTGTCTGCCATTATTGGACTAACTGATTAATCCAGGTGTTCCTGACTTCAGTAGTCACAAACAAACTAATTAATCCAGGGGTGCCTGACCTCAGAAGTCACAACAACAATAATCAGACACATCTGGATTAATCAGTTTGTCCAATAATGGCAGACAGGAAACAAGGAGCTGGCTGAAGTTCAGGAAGTAGTGCAGCTGGGCATAAAGCCTATTCCTGTGACATCCGGTTGATATTTCTTATGAAAAACAACTGAGATGCAGGACACTTGAGCAAAAGTTTATTTATTTATTTATTTATTGCTCTCTATTTTATCTCATTGCCATTTAATGGTATTAATAATGGAAATGTGTGTTTAAAAGGAAACATTTGAGGCCAGATTTACTAAATTTTTTTCCAAAAAGCACAGATGGGAGTGGTAATATCTGTGGGTTAATTTCTAAAAAGGCGGAAATTACATAGTACAGGGACAACAGCTGATTTCCATAATGCCTAAAAGCAGAACACATTCGTTCAGGGTTTAAAGGAAGTTTTGAAATGTCTGGTATTGTGTCACTTTTCCTAGTGACTCCAATTTTATTTACTTCTGCAAATAAAAATAACATGGCTTGGCAAACAATATTTTTGAATAATGTGGCATTCCAAATAAACTGTTACATGTTAAAACAATCCTCTGCTTGTACCATACGCTCTCTGTGATGCCTCTTTTTGGCAACATTTGCAGCTATTTCAAGAGCAAAGTAATTTAAGACATGCTTTTTTCGGCGTTAAATAATGGTGCCAATACCAGTCAGAACACACGTGCAAACATTAGTAAATCACATTGTGTGAATAGTTTAAATAATCTATCCGCATAAAGTTTCCATCTGAAAGAGAAACTCCTTGAAATGTATATGCAATAAAGTCAGATGCAAAAATAACTAGACCACACCTTTTCAGCGCTAATTATCCACTGCATCTTTAGTAAATCCAGACATCGGTTATTTAACGCCAAATTGATGGTTTTTAAATGCAGGTAAGCCTGTGTATTAGAAGTTTCATAAGAGGTTTATGTTAAATAAAAAGTTGCCTTATAATGCAAATCTAAAACTCATACTGCGCACAACATATTTTGTAATAATACCATAAAATATAATTTAAATAAGCATTTAGTAAATAATATGAATAAAATAGTTATAGTTGCTCAGTCTCAGGGAATTTCGTTATATAGTCACGTACATTTTTTATTCTTTTTCCGTGACATTATCATGAATTTCTGCATTTTTTCGTGTTCGTATAACGAATTCATGTTTTAGTGTGATTATCACGTATTGGTTACTCAACTGCTTTCTCCTATTTTCTTAACATTGTCACTTTGGTTTAGGGTTAGATTTACATAAAATGACATCCAAACCCAACTCTAACCGTAAAGTCAGGCAACATATAAAAAAATAATCAGAATAGTATAGCTGTAATAACAAATATGGCCTAAACCAATACATGAAGTGACATTCTAATGCAAGCACCTAACCTAACCTGAAGCGACAATGGTTTGAAAATAGGAAAAGCAGTTGAGTAACCAATACGTGATAATTACACGAAAACAGGAATTCGTTATACGATCACGAAAAAATTCGGAAATTCGTGATAATATCACGAAAAAAGAATCAAAAATTTACGTGACTATATCACGAAACCTTGTGAGACTGGGTAGCAGCATTATATAAACACACTCTATATGTAGATATTTATATCTACTGTCTGTATTTATATATATTTGCTCTGTGTTTACAGTTGTACTACCGTATAACAGCATGTCCCAGTCGCTTACATAATCAATACGTACGTTCCTGAGCAAATGTCAATTCTCTCATTGCCTGCTATCAAAATATCCAATCGGATAGCAGAATTCCACAGTAGTCTCATTGATTCTCTGTCTGCAGCGGGCTTTTGGTTCATGACAGAGGTTTACGGCCGAATGACCTTGCCACTGAGATTGTTGGTCTTTATTCATTCCATTAGCCCATTACTGTGCTGACATCGCAGACCTCTGTCCCAAACAGAGCTCCCCTCACTGACACTACTCGAGCAGTCAGGCTGCCTGTCTCTCTGACCCACTTAAAATACTGTCGGTTTTCAAGCTCAGTCTCCGTCCTTTCCAGCTCAGCCAATGAAGAGCTGTCAAAAAACTGTAAAATACCTCTACTGCAGGGGCGGTTATCCGGAGGAGGCAGGAAAGGCAGCACCTTCTAGGGTACATCGACAGCATAAAAATAAAACATTGTGTAAAGCAACTTTTCTTAAAGTAAAATTGTCAGTATATTATAGATTTCGATAACAGATTTCAAGTGTAAATATGAGAGAAATGAGCAACAGTAAGTGCTCTCTCATAGATCATCAACTTTGTCTAAGATGTTTCTCCTTAGGATAAATAGGAATAGATCCAAATGAGACAACTGTTAAAGATGCAGTGTGTAATTTTTAAAAGGATCTCTTGAAAGAAATGCAAAATAATATACAAAACTATATTATCAGTGGTGTATAAAGACCTTTTAAAATTTACAGTTATGTTTTTATAACCTTAGAATGAGACGTTTTTATCTACATACATCGAGGGTCCCCTTAAATGAAAGACGCCATTTTGTGCCACCATGTTTCTACAGAAGCCCTTAACGGACAAACTTTTTAACTAAGTTGTCTCCGACGATGAAATGTTTGTCCTATGGTGGCTATCGTAGCTTCTTTATGCATTTCAAAAACGAGGGTTGGACAGTGGACTGAGTTGTTGGTTGCAATTCGCAACCTCACCACTAGATGCCGCTAAAATTTACACACTGCACCTTTAAAACACATTAAAGGTGGAGTAGGTGTTTGTTGAAACCAACTTTGTATGCTGTTGTATGTTTGCTTTTGCCCCTATGACATTGGGAATAAGGGCAGGGTATTATTATTGTTTTTATCTGATAATCAATTGTTTGTGTGTGAATTCCCGTGACATCCAGATGATTTTTCTCAGGAGAAAAAATCGAGATGCAAAATACTTTTATTTTTATTTTTTGCTCTCCATTTAATGTCATTGCTTTCAAAGAGAAACAATTGAAGTTGTTCTAGAGATCTCACCTGCGATTCTCTTATGGAAATGAATATTGGATAAAAAAGCGAATGCTTAAAATAGAAGATTTATTTCTTTGCTCTTACTCTGCTAACCACATTACTTTAAATGGGTAGGCAGAGCGAAGAGGCAATATAAGATAGGCAGATGATGGCTGGGATCATAATGGGGTCATATGACTCGGGAATTGACTTTTAAGCATCAATACAGAAAATGCCAGGCCCAGCAGTGATTTTATCTTACGCAAACATATAAAACTATATTGCAACCGTATGCCACATCATTGTAGAGCTGAGTTTGAAAACAGTAGGTTGTGTTATTTATTTCACATAGCATCCCATCTCGCCCTTGAATCGAATTTCAAAGCGGTCCACAGCGTGTTACATGACAGTAAACTGAATTTCGTCTTTTCTTCCCACACGAAGGTCTGCAGGATGTTCTTCCTGAGTTCCTCCGAAATCGTTTCGTGGAGGCGGCCCTCAGTTACGTGGCGTGTAATTCTGAGGGCGAGCTGCTGTGTCGCAACAATGACTGCTGGTGCCACTGCTCTGCAAAGTTCCCAGACTGTAACTGCCCCTTCGCGGATATCAAAGCCATGGAGGAGAGTCTCAGAAAGAGCAAGGAGTCCTGGAGCAACCTTAATGATGACTTTATGGAGTCAGGTAGGTTCATCAAATCCCCACAAAGGTGTTATGAAACCCCTCCACACAGACTTCGTGTCCTGCCTGTATTAAAGGGGTGGGTGCAGAGAGGACAGGATAAGGTTTAAAAATGACAGGTAAATCTCATTGGTATGTCTCAGGGGTGACAACTGATGGATATACCGTCAGCATTTGTATTTCCTCAGCAGTTCTTCCTCGCAGGGATTTTGGGTTCACTGCATTGTAAACAGCAGCAGTTGGCAAAAGTTATCCGCACATTAAAATGTGAGAAAATATGAGAAAAATCCAGAAAATCATGTAGATTTCAACCAATCAATCGACGACTTACAAACTCCTGAAGTGTTTCCAATTTTGTGTGCCATATACACACATGCTGGGGCTAAGACTTGCTAATGTGTGACCATATGTTGGTTTATGGTTATTAAAAAAAATTACACTCGCACTAAATTCATGAAAAGTGCATAGTGTAGCATTAAATTACTGTTATTGGGATAGCTGGCCAGTGGAATTGCGTAACAAGTAACTTAAATAAGCTTGAACGTGAGTTGTGGGCGGTGCTGCACCACAGCCCCAGTAGCATCTTTTAATTAAACTGAGTTGTATGTCGCTAATGCCGCCATAAATATGCAGTAGACATTAGTGGTGGCATAATAGTTAAGGATCTGTGCTGCAAACCCAAGGGTTGAAGAAACGATCCCAGGTGTCCAAGGGGATGGAAAGTTAATGAGAACTCCATCCTTCTCTTATTACTATTGTGTCCACAGGCAAAGCACTTAACCCTGCCGTGCATCTAGGGGATCGCCTATGCAATTAGTGTACTGTATGGCGCTTTAGATGAAAAGCATCTGCTAAGGGTGAACTACAGGAAACAATAAGCCAACCTACAGACTGAATGTATTAAAAATAGCCTGTACTATTCATTAACCATTGCTCAAGCTATTCATCAGGCTTGGAGCCGGTGAGCAGCATGAAAGAACGAATACGGTTCATTTGATTTGAATGACTGGTGGGTGTTACAGGCAACATGCTGGAAGGAAATACAAGTCAATAATGAAGCGTGAACTCTTTTGATAAATGGGACATCATTCTGGGCTTAATTCTGATTCCATGACTATGAAACATTTTCACATTTTAGTACTGTAGCAAACTAAAATGAGGTGAGGGAAGATTTGACTGTTTTATTGCAACGGTTGCAAGAAGCTCAGTTTGATCAAATCTGCCGTTTGAAAAATGGCGGTGAGGGAGAGAGAGAAAGGAGGTTGAGCGCAAACCCAAAAGAGAGAGAAACATGGAAAGATGGCACCTCAGGTTTTTCTCCTACCCGAGCATTTCCACATTCAAAGAGTGATTCCATCAGGGAGATAAACCCTGGCTGGCTTTAAAAGCCTTCTTTACTCAGTGATGGAGCATTAATGAAAGCAACTCAAATCCCTTTAACCGTGCTGCTGTACTCATAACGCATATCTCCTTTCAGCAAGTAAAGTGCTAGACTTGGGAAAAGGGCTCTTTGACCGTAGCATAGCTACAGCGTAAAGGGTTTTATATACCCACCCTCATGGAAGCTCGCCCCATTGTCAGAAGTGTTATGGTTACCACTACAATGTAGATGAGAGACACTAAAGCTCGGTTAAACGGGGGCATGCATTAATGGCTTTACAAATAAAATACTTGATGAATAGAAAACGAATAAGTCAGGTCAAAATGAGACGCAATTAACAGCAGTCACAGCCGCAGCCCCGTAGCCTCCTGCCTTCATGACGGCAGTAAAAAAAAAACATTACAAAAATAAATGCAAACTTTTTAATTGTAACAAGAAGTCCAGACAGTGCACTCTCAGAAAAAAGTTACAACAACAAAAAGTACAAAGGTACAACTTTTAAAAAGGTGCTAATATGCACCATTTAGGTATGCAGTAGATACTGTATGTACCTTTAAGGTACCAGTACTAAAATGTAGCCTTTTTGGTCAAAGCAACATATTTATTTAAGTTAAATTAACCAGAGACAGACACTACTTGACGATTTTAAGTAAATTTTCCAACCTCTGTGCTTTATCAGAGTGTGTCTTGGGAAAAAATTACTTTACTAAAACAATTTTCACTACATTCTAAAGCATAGAATCATACTGTGTATTCCTTTTATATTGCATATTAAAAAAATTTAAATACCTAATTACATAAAAAGAATTGTGTACTTTTACTTTTCTTGAGTAAAAGTACTTTTTCCTGAAGTAAAAGTAAAAAATACTAGATGTTTAATGTATTTAAAGTATTAAATATAAACCAAAAACTTGAAATTATGAAATGTAGTGGAGTAAAAATTATGATAATATGCTTCGGAATGTATGTTTTCCAAAGAAAAACACTGATAAAATACGAATACTTAAGTAAAATTAATTAAATAGTGTCACCTCTGAAATTAACACAAACACAAAACCAAGTTTTTTTTTAACTTCATGCTCCAATATAAAATTTTTGGTACAAACGTTTTTGAAATGGTACCGCCTCAGTGAAAGCTTTTGTACCATTATGTACCTTTTTTCTGAAACTGGGGATTGAGAACATTCGTTCTGATTCACACAGAAGAAAATATTATTTGTCATGCAGGGTATTCAATAAATAATATTAAAAACATGAAAACCATTAAATTTTACAAACTAAAATATAATGTTTGCATGTGAATGTTTTTTTTTTTAACAAGAGGCACTTGTTTAAATATTAAAAATGTATAAAAAAAATTGGGGGGGGGGCATCTTGAAAAAATATTCATCATGTGCTGAAATCAAATGCTAATCAGTGCCTAGATCAGGCTTCAAGTAGCCTAAAATTTCCATATGTGACTCCAGTGGTGTAGTGGTGCCAAGAGAAGTGGGTATACTCTTAATTTATGATCCTATTTTTTAAGTAGCCCAACTAAGGTTGAATGCTTTGTGTTATAAACAGTGAGACAGTGTAAGACTAGCCTTGTATATTTAGTTCACACCAAAATTGGCCAGTGCCACATCCCATGTCATCTAGTAAAGAAGTGGGTATACTTTGTATATCCTGCATTTCACCACAATGTGAACCTGGACCACATAACACGTCATAAGGGTTCATTTTTTTGCAATTGATTTTAAAACATCATCTGGCAAGTTGAATAAATAAGCTTTCCATTAATGTATTGATGTATGGTGCGTCAATATTAATGCTGTACCATACAATACACTGTCAAACAAAATTGTCAAAATATGTACCCTAGCTCTGTCACCAGGTAGTCCCAATTAAATAGGTTAATATGTACCATTGTGTACAGACACAATTGTGTAGCTATACATTTGGTACCAGTTTGTACTCTCTGAGGTACTAATAAACACTTAAGGTGCATAATGCCGCTTTCCATTGCACAGTACCCTACGGTTTGGGTCGGGCCAGCTTACTTTTGGGGGCTTTTCCACTGGGTGCAGTACGTAGTACCCGTTACTTTTTTCTAGTACCACAAATCGAGGTTTAAGCGACCCGAGCTGATACCAAAACGCGATGTGAAAGCACTGTAGATCACTGATTGGCCTGAGAGAATCGTCACTACCAGCGCCATCGCTATAATGTAAAAAATGTTTTTACCTTCATGCTAGCTTGCGCTGTCTCGAGCATCTGAACACAGATGTTGTTAGCTCTGCTGTAAGTTCCCAAACTCCCTTTTAGTGGTGAAAAACATCCACAGGTTGAGAATCAGGAACACCATAACAGGTTTTTTCCAGACTTACAGTTGGTGGCAGCACCTTCACGACACGCACCATCGCATATATGTTTAAATGCAACTTAAATGAGGCTTAGTGGAGCGTGTCGACTGACGCCATGAGTGTTTGTACAACTCTGTCATGTGAGACAGAAGTAGTGATAAACCGATGTGCAAACATCCATTTGTGGTGGTCAATTTTAATTTTGTGGTGGACTAAGAAATAAATGAATATATGGGGATGTACAACAACTTGTATGATGTCACAGCAGTAGGCAGCGCAAATATAATGACACGCCTATAGTCCCTCCCACTACCAAGTGATTCTAAACTTGATGGAAAAGCTAACCAAGCCAAAGTGAGGTGAGCTGACCCGACCTGACTCAAACCAACCTGTGGGGTACAATGCAATGGAAAAGCGCCATAACTGTACATTTTGTATAGGTACAGCCCCAGGGACAGCTAAGTAAATACATCCTGTATTTTGAATTATTTTTCTGACAGTGTAGAGTGTACCATTATGAAGAATTTTGTTTTTAATATTTGTTACAACAGTTTTAAGCAGAAGTCATTGATGGGTTTGAGTGATGAGTATTTAGCCTAAAGCCTTTAAGTCTTTTCAAAGATGTTCAGCTGGGTTCAGGTCTGGGCTTAATGAAAATGACTCAAGACTGGATCTTTTCTTATTGAACTTTGTGCACTGCTTTGTGTAGGGCATTTTCATGTATTAAGTATTAAGATTTAGTATTAAGATTTGTGCTTACCAAAAATAGTTAAATAGTTAAATATGTTCATTAGAAGGGGCATCCCAATCCTTTTGTCCATATAGTTTATATATACAGTAAATACATATTCACAATATAATCCAGTCAGCTTTGTCAGACCTATGGCTTGAAATGAGGACCAGCTCAACAGATAAACAAAACAACAGCCGCTGGCCTCCCACACAATGCATTTCAAACAGGACATATAAAGACAATCATACACCCACCCACACAGCAATACAATCAGAGATACTTCACAAATGTGAAATCGTTTCACCTCGCTTTCCGTGCCTCAGATTGTTCGCAAACACCACGCACTGACCTTTTCTCAGCTCCGAGTTCTTATTGGATGTCTTTCCAAACCATACCACAAAATGATTTTAGCACCTCTCTTTAAACCTCCATGATTGATCATGTTTACAACAGTAAATCCAGCCTTTAAAAGTTAAAGGTTCTGGGCAGGCAATCGCATTGACAGTTCTGCATCCTTCAGTTCACAGCTTGAGAAGTCTTTTCATTACGTTAATTAAAAAGCTGGCTTCAAACTACATGGAGATCTTTTATACATGCTACCACCAGCAAACAGCCCTGGCGACATGTTTATCCGCATCAGCGTCTGCCAATGGAGATTTCCACTGGTGTTGTGTTCATTTATGTGCTCAATTAGTCTTTAAAGCACACTTAGATAAGGCGCTTTTGCTGTTTGAATGCGACAGATAGCAATAAACAACAAACGAAGGTCTTTTTTTAGTGAATTGATTTATTTGGTTCAATAAATGGCACCCACTTACCAACCACCGAGTTTGTATAAAGAGGATTACACTCCACAGGCATATTCTGATATATCCGTGTCTCAGACAGATTTCACACTTGACATTTAAATAGGTTTCCAACAGTCATTAATGGCCAGTTTTGATAAACAGAAGTCTTTACTTAGATAAAGAGCTACAATTTTGATGTGTTTGCTTAGTTTTGTGTTGAATGGGGTACAAAGTGGCACACTTAATAAACACTTTGCTTGTTTGGGACATGATTAATGAAATGCAGGTTACTGTATTCCTTTCTTTTATCTCATAAACTGCATAAACCAAAGGTAGCATGACTCGTGCTATGTATGACGTCTTTGGGATTAAATAATAGCTAGGTTCTCCAGCATGTGCAAGATTTTACAAGTCCATTTACTTCATGTTAAATCGCCTAGCAGAACGAATAAATTCACCCACTGACGATGCAGGTTACTCTAAGCAGGGATTATACAAAACTGTACCACAGTCATAAACATGATACGTCTTTCAAACTAAATCCCACAAGTGCTTTACTTTCCCTAAAGAAGCCAAAAATACAAACAGCTCAGCATAGGTAGGTTTCGCAAATGCCCAAAATGCCATTTTTTTAAATATCATTTCTGCTTGTTGCTTGGGGAAATAATTGTGGTGGATTTAAAAATTGAATTATTCATAGCACGTTCCTCCTTTCGGCTTGGCTCATTTTGTCATTAATTAAGTACATTCAGCAGTTCAGATCCTAATGGGACGTTTAGGTTGTCAGACCATTTATTTATTTTTTAGCAAAACAGCAGGTTGATGTTTTTTTCCAAACAATTCCTGCACATAAATAAAAACATAACAATAATTTCAACTTGATTTATTAAAATGCATGCAAATATATTTGTTGTCCGGACTGTAAAAGTCTCAATGTAATTATGAGATTTGGAGCATTAAAGTGTGATTTGACTTAATTCACAACCACATCAACGTTTCCCACACATGCAAATGTTTTTCACACCCATCCCTATTAGAAAAGATTTGCATGCTTGCTTCCTGCATGCATCTCAGAAAGTCCAGAAACTTTTGGAAAGGTTTCTTCTAAAACTTTAAGAAGTTGCTGACATGAAGTTGTTATTGAGCAAGGAAAAGGATGGCCAAAGCAGAGAACATTGACAAAGTTTCTAGAGAAAAGCTTTGCATGAAGCTTTGGGACAACCGTGACAGTTCTTGTGGTGAGACACATTGGACACGACTGACATATAGGTCTTGGCTTAGGGACATCGGCTTCAACAGGGTCCAGTGTTGGACAGTGTAGATGATTACAGAGGCCTTTGTGGTTGTACATTTACTTGTGGTTTAGGACAGCACCACAACACACTGACAACATGTCGCACTTACTAACAAATACAGTAGAAGCATATCACAAACTTTTTTGAGTTCCAAAAATAACTTTTTGTTGTAGTTCTTAATGCAATTAGTTTGTATCCTGGTTCTGTAAAGAAACCAGGAGTATTTTTCATTCTCCTTTTCCTTATAATTCCTATAAAAGCATCATTGGGTTTTACAAGCCTTTTCATGTGATGGTGATTTCATATGAATTCCCAGATAGCATGCAACTATTGAAGCAATGTTAAAAATCGTTGATTTGTCAATGTTAATACCATTGAATCAATATCACGTTTGCACCCTCCATTAATATTGAAAAAATATTGAAATTTCAACAAATCACCATTATTGTGATCAGTGTTTGCTTTAGTTGGGACCTTTACTCTTGTGTTGTAATGGTAAGTTTTCTTTGGCTGCTGAAGCAGTGTTTTACAATACATCTGCTATTGCAACGAAAACAAAGATCTAATGTTATCAAGTAGTTTAATTCCTGTAGATATCTAAATAATATTAATGAAATACTGTTGAAGTTGTGCAAGAAATATAAAACTAATATAAAACTAAATATAAATTAATTCCCAGCATGCATTGCAGTTGATCGTTTTATCTGAATTTGCTTGATGATTGTCACCATTGTTGAGATTTGTAGGATGAGTAATTATGTCTGAATGTGTCAGCATTTTTTCTGTTTGTCTTGTCACAGTGTATTCACAAACCAAAACAATTATAATTGTCGAAAATGGATCAACATAATCATGTAAAGCAGCTTAATTTTATTTAATCTTGATATCTTCACAAAAAGCAATCAGTTTCAACTTAACTTTGAAACACATCTTTCTTTTCCAATGCACATGAGTTTCTACACAAATACATACAAACACTTAGTGAATGACAAGAGTCAAGGACCCAACTAAAGCAAACACTGATGACAATAGTGGTGGTTTGTTGAAATTTCAATTTTTTTTCAATATTAATGGAGGGTGCATCTGGGTGCATAGATGTGAAAACCACAAAAACATCAAAGGACAAAAGTAGATCATTCTAAAACATACAAATTTATACAAATGAGCAAGTTGTTAAAAAGCTGTATAAATCACCATAAGATTGTGTTATGAATTTTTATATCATTTTGCCATTTGGTAAAAGGATGTATTTCATCTGCCGTAATGTACCTACACTATATTGCAAAAGTTTTGGGACTGCCTTTATATGCACATGAACCTAAATAACATCCCTTTCTTAATCCATAGGGTTTGATATGGTGTTGGCCACCCTTTGTAGCTATAACAGATTCAACTCTTCTTGGAAGACTTTCTACAAGGTTTAGGAGTGTGTTTATGGGAATTTCTGACCATTCTTCTAAAAGCACATTGGTCAGGTCAGACACTTATGTTGGATGAGAAGGCCTCGCTCGTAGTCTCCGCTCTAATCTCAAAGATGTTTTATTGGGTTGAGGTCAGGACTCTGTGCAGGCCAGTCAAGTTCCTCCACACCAAACTCACTTATCCATGTCTACACAGTCTTACACAGTCATGTTGGGAAAAGAAGAGGCCATTCCCAAAGTGTTCCCACAAAGTTGGGAACAAGAAATTGCCTAAATGTCTTGGTACGATGAAGCATTAAGAGTTCCTTTCACTTGAAGTGACTGGAACACCTGAATTAAATTATTTGGAGGGGTGTCACAAAACTTTAGCTAGTAGAGTGTATAGACGGTTTCATCGGACACACGTGCGGTGATGCGATTACGCGTCTGGTCGGAACTTTACTTCCGGTTTCTGTTTGTTTAATGGTCTGACTAGTTGCTAAACTGAACAAATTTTGACAAATAGTGCGTCGAAAATAAGAAATGTTTTGGTTTCCTACAGACCTAGGTAATCTACGTGTTGTTTAATTAGCTTGTTATATAAATAAACTACTTTAAAATGACTTTGTTGTTATTTATTCTTAGCGGAGTTTACCAAAAGTTACGCGTTGACCACGAAAGCCGCTGTTTATTGTTTGTTGTTACTGCTATATGTAGTCCCATTTTACGCATACTAAAGAGTCCGTGTACTGCCAGATTTGCATCTGTGTATAATCTGTTTGCGTAGGTCATGCATGCTGGGTTATTTTTGATCCATGTTGGGTAATTATTAAACAGAACATACCGCTGGGTTAAAATTGACCCAATCCTGGGTTGTTTGAACCCTTTCCCAACTGCTGGGTTATTATAACCATGGTTGCATAACAACAATCAAACATTGGGTAATTTTTAACCCAGCATGTGTTTTGTCCAATATTTACCCAACATGGGTCAAAAATAACCCAGCCATTTTAAGAGTGTAGTATGTAGCACAGAAGATTCAATGTAATTTTTCTGCAATGTGTGTGCGCCAAACGCCTGTGTACATGTACGAGTAAAGTATGCTTTGCAAGGCTGTGCATTCGACCGTGCATGTGCAAAAAACAGACTATACTCCAGGCTTTACATTTATGCATTTGGCAGATGCTTTTATCCAATGCGACTTACAGTGCATTACAAGGTAT
This sequence comes from Paramisgurnus dabryanus, assembly GCF_030506205.2. Taxonomy (NCBI): domain Eukaryota; kingdom Metazoa; phylum Chordata; class Actinopteri; order Cypriniformes; family Cobitidae; genus Paramisgurnus; species Paramisgurnus dabryanus. The sequence continues at coordinate 31,462,253 of NC_133342.1, read as the reverse complement.
ACATTTTTTATCAGCACGTGTGTTCCCTGGATTCAAACACATGACATTTTGCAAAACTAATGCAATGCTCTACTACAGAACTATATACAGAGGAGCACTTTACATTACACTCCTTTAAAATTAAAAGTACTACAAAAAGTTCTTCACAGTGATGCCATAGAAGAACAAATGTGGTTCCTCAAAGAACCATTTCTTTTTTTATTTAAAGTCTCCAGAACTTTTATCCACTACAAAGTGTTGTTTGTATAACAGAAATGTTTTGCAGATGTTCTTCTATGACATCATGTAGCACCTTTATTTTATACTTTATCCAAACCTGGAACCATTTAACCCTGAACCAATTCAACAACCTGAAGAACCTAAAAAGTAAAATCAAGAACTTTTACAGAACATGTAGACAGCTGAGGGGTTTACGGGCAAAGTCTTTGAGATGATCCAGAAAAAATTTGATAGCTTTCTCCAGATTTGCTAGACCATATTACTATTACGAAGCTTAGTCACGTTATACCAATCCCACTGACTGGTGGGAAACCACGTTCTGCACAACCGCATCTATTTTCTACATTGATAAGCAGCAGTCATTAACTGTGGCAGGTGGCCCACACGAAATGAGGAGAGATTTGTGCAGAACGGCATGTGCGAAACGAGTTTTCAGCACTGAGAAAAAATACTGTCATTTTCATCAGCAATGGTATTAGAAGTGTCAGTTTCTGACTGCCTGCCACTTAGACCTGTGCGTAGCCCAAGCACTCCACTCTCCTTCTGGTGACAAATGTGAGAGACAATGGCAGTTCATCTCGTACACGGCCTGATCTATGTGACCGCGTAAAGGGAAAAAATCAAATCCACATGGGGTAATTCGTGTAGGGAGAGAAGAGTCTCAATTCAGGTCACATATCCCACTGAGATCACCCACTGAGCACCTCTAAATAATGTCATCTGGAATAGCGGCCATACACAAACACACACACACACACACACACACACACAGAGAGAGAGAGAGAGAGAGAGAGAGAGAGAGAGAGAGAGAGAGAGACATTACTATTCTGTGGTGCTGTTTGCTGGCAGAGTTTAGACAACAGTTCACAGCATTAATGCTGAGGTTTGTGACCGGTAGCACTGCTGTCACAGATTTAATTATCGTAAAAAAATGGAGGACACAAATTAATTTTATCTTCAAAGAAATCTAATGTTCTCTGCTAAACATCTGCTCCTCTGGAAGTCAAAGGCTTTATGTCCTCTGAAATCTTAATACAGAGAGAGGGCTGAACTCAATTTTTCATATACTGAGAAGATTATGAAAGTCATATTTGAATGGTTTGTAAAACCATTTGTCCTGTCAGTAATGAAGTGCTACAAATGTTATTTAATATTAGTTTAGTTGTCAATATTAAAAACAACATTCACCAACCTATTGGCTATTTTTACATGCACTACTTTTCATCAGTCCAACTGAATTTAATTACATATTGCAAATGCAGTTTATATTCCCAATTCAAATGTTCATTTACATGTATAATCAATAAAATCTTCTGGATAAGCGCACAGCCAGGGCTGCCAGATCCCCCTAACAAAACCAGCCCAATGGCAATTAAAAACTAGCCCAAAAGCATCGCAATGAGCATGCGTAGTCCAAATACCAATAAGTAATAAATGATTTCCTTCCATCTTTCCCAGACAAAATAAAACAACCCACACTTTAAAACTAGGCCAATTCAGAACTCTGTCAAAAAGCCGCAGACTTGGCAACGCTGCGCACATTGTCTGTCGTCGATTTCTGACTGCATCTCTGGATGAAGGAACAAAGTCAAAGTTGGGATGAAGAAAGCTGTTCTTAAGAAGTTTTCAGATATGTCCAATGGAAGCCATTTCCAAATGCAATTTTATAGCATAATATGTTACGAAAGCACATGAACCTTGCAGAATCTACAGCGCCTGCCTCCATTACCTCAATAATGTATACACTTTGTTGTTTTTAACCCAGGGCTGGGTCACTATTGGACAGAACACATTTCTGGGTTAAAATGGCCCAAATAATTGGTTGTTTTTACCCAACTGCTGGGTTATTGTTAATCAACCCAACATTTTTTAGAGTGTCAGTGCCTTGCTATTGAATGTTTTGCAATGAAAATAAGACAAAATTAAGATGTGAACAAAAGCATTTAAACAAAAGCACAAAACCAGTGCACATGCACACAAGCTATTTTTTACACTACAATTCACACATTTATACGATTAATTTTCTCCTGTTGATCGGATCACAGATCACTGTACACCACCCTTCCAATCCAATCGGAATTTCAGTCGGATTGACCTTCGATTAAGACGTTTACGTGCAGGTTTCTTTGTCGGATTGAGCCTTCAATCCAATTACAAAGACATTTTTTGGTTGCATGTAAACGTAGCTTATGATACATTCATATTGTAGGTTATATTTGTAATTTTTTTCATCAGAAAGTGCTTTTAATAGGTTTGAGATGAGGTTGCTCGATACAGAAAGATGACATTAGACCAAGAGTATAGGCTACTCAAAATCAAAAGGCATATTCAAAAGTGTATTTTAAAAACAGACATTTACATGTATTGAAAATATTTCAATGTTGCGATGATTGACAGTAGCAATGCTGTTTTGATTAATTGCTCTGAATTTTGAGAAGTTGGTTCAAACAGTCACAGTCAATATCTGTATTCATCGTTGAAGGTTAGACCTTCATCCACGTGAACAAAATTCCTCAAAATCAAAAGGCAGTTTAGCAGCGGTGAAAAGAGAGAGAGCGCAGGTGGAATGATTGGCCAGACGTTTACAGAAGTTTTTTATGAATGTCAAAGATATTCAGACAACATCTACTTAAGCTGTCCACACTTCTTTTGTCCTGTCTGTCTTGTTTAGATGAGAAATGAAAGGAAGCTTTGCCATCATTGCTGGCGTGTCTTAATAGTATCTTTAATTAATTTGATCCATGTAATGTTAACGTGGCCGTATGAATAAACATAAATTGCATCTTTTTGATACACCACTTCTTCTAAACATCATTGAATAAAATGGAAATCCAGATTAAGTCACATGTTTCACCTGAGAAACATCTTAATGGTCTTTTTAATACACTTTTGGTATTTTTTTCCAGTAGTGAAATTTTTTTCCAGACAGTAGTGAAATTTAATGGAGATCAGACTTTCCACTACAGTAATATATACATTAAGGCTATGCTATCCATGTAGCTTTATGTAGCTTTTTAAACTATATATTGTGTATACTTGTCTAATTTGTGTCCGTTTCATTTTCCATTTATTAACTCTTTCACCGCCAGCGTTTTAAAAAAAAGCCACCACCAGCGTTTTTCAGAATGCCGCTTAGAAAGCATGTTTTTCGGTGCAGCTTTAGATGTGAAATGTGAACTGCCCAATAAAGTGAAGATTTTGGAAGGTGTAGGGCTATCGTGTCTCATTACGTGGCAGTTAAAAAAAAACTTTGTGATTGAAGCAATGAAAAATAACATAATTTTCTCTTTACCTGGAATGACCCTTACATTCCATTCAGACAGCCAGAGACCAGCAGTAGCAGAGCGACGCAATCTCATTCATTTGAATAGAAGCTTGCCAACTTCCGGCGACACGAGCGAAAGTGACAGTTGGCGAGCGTATGGGCGTGTCCAGCGACGCAAGAAAGTTAAGAAAAGTTTAACTTTATGCAGATGATAAGCGAATTTCAGGAGCGACTACCAATGGGAGCAAAGCAGTGGAGTTCATTCTCTCATCAGTTACTGGAGTGGACGGTACTCATTTGTTTATGACAACCAGATTTAGAAACGCCTTCTTGAAAGAGACGAGCGACACACAGCGAGAAAGTCGCTGGCTGTCTGAATGATCACTTACCTTGGCGTTCTCTTCCCGAAGTGTCCTTTAAGGGCACAGAAACGCTATTTGAACTTCATCCTAAATAAGATGTCACAAAAAATACTATTCCCCTCGCATATCAGCAGTATTTTTGTCACCAGGTCCCCATCAGTTTGTGACCCTGCTGTGTAGCATCAGTGAAAGGGTTTATTACAGGTAACATCTGATGTGAATCTCTATTCTTTATATGCATTTTACAGCTGAGCTGCAGGCAATTTCTGAACGTTATAAAACTGTAATTGTTAGGGTCGGATATCACCCTTTCTAACATCCAACATTTGCGATGGCAGCAAAACCGGCAGATTTACGACAATCGTGACTCACTCTGAACCCAGTAAATACATTAAATCTAGTCAGGCGGAAAATAAATAGCGGTTGTCGGCTTTTCTGATGTACTTACCATGCGATCGCAGTCTTTGTGTAAACAGTACCGATCTGTGGACAACGTGGCTTCATTGACTAACAAATATTCAACCGAAGCCCAGCAAGGATGTTTATCTACCTTTTTGCAGGAGGTTGCAAACATCCATGTCAGCCATTAAAAAGTAAAGGTAACAAACTGGATTTGTGAACATCAGAGCTTGACAGTTTGGTGTCACCTTGGTAATGACATCAGGAGCAGAGTCAGATTAGGACAGAGTTTAACCGCTTACTGCATGTCAGGGATGTCAGATTGTCTTTAATGTGACTGAGCTAAGAGCTCCAAAGACCTAAAACAGTCAGAACACAATGAGAAACTCAACTGAAGTGCCCACAATCTGACAGACATTCAAGGGCAAATTCGCAAAACAAGTTTACCACTAAGGGCGCATAATGTCAGTGCAAATCCACATCTTAGTTGCCCAGTTGAACCAGACACTAAATGAACAAAAAAATTCATTATTGGGTTACACTTATTTTGTTAGTTCCTTTTTTACATTATATGTAAAACTACACTTTTATGCCAACAAACTCCCATTATAATTTAGTATTAGTACTGTAGATGGGTGGGGTAATGGTCAGGGTTAGGGTTAGTAGAATACGTTGACATGCATTTAGTCATTAGAACTTTTAAGAAACCATCACAATAAAGTGTTGGCGTGTATAGGCATAATGAGTTTTAGCGGATTGATTCTAGTGGTAAGATTGCAAATTTCAACTAACTTTAATTTCGAAACCCAATGAGAAGCTACGTTAGCTGCCACAGTACAGACATGGAGTCGTCTGAGACTACGTAGGGACAAAACACGCTTGTAGAGCAGTTTGTCCATTTGGGGCTCCTGTAGAAATATGGCGGCGACATCCATGTAAGGAGACCTGCGGTGTATGTAGATAAAAACGGCTCATTTTAGGTTAATTAAAACAATATATTTAACTATATAAGATCTTTATACACCACTGATAATATAGTTATGTATATTGCATTTCTGTCAAGAGATCCTTTTAAAAGTTACACATTGCACCTTTAAGCTGAGTGTAAATTTACAATATGCATTTGGCAGATGCTTTTATTCTATTTGACTTACTGTGCACTTAATCTATGCATTTTTTATCAGCATTCATGTTTCCTGGGGATTGAACCCATGCATTTTCAATCCATTTCAATGCTTAACCAACTGTACGAGGTTTTTATTACCAACAGGCATCTTTTCTATGCAAATTAGGTTTATAGAAATCAGGCGTGGATGTTTTTTAAAGAGAGATGTGTTTAATTTTTCCCGTTGATAATGACAGCAGTAATTCATCAAATGATAGAGAGTAGTGTCTCAGGGTTTGTATTCAGACAATGTGAAGTCAAGCATACCTAAAATTAGAGGCATGTGTGCAAAAAATAATAATAATAATAATTGGTAGGCGCAATTCATTCTCACTGAATTTCCCCTTTAGTGTTTAAAGCTGACAGAGCAAGTAGGTTTACCTTACAAAGACAAATCAAGCCAAAAAATAGACCCTCAAACGCCATTTATGTTAATAAAATCCACAAAAAAAGTTATTCTGGTAGAAATCCTAAAACATATCCGCATTCCCACCCTGCTGTGATCGCTGAGATTTATGTTTCACCACAAGCTGTTTTACTAAGAGTGAGGTATTACATGTTATTGCTTGTACATTACCATAGAACAGAACACAGAAGGTTTCACCTCGCTCTCTACTGCCCCTGATGAATTATATAATGGCTCGGATCCATGAAAAAAAGATCTATAAAAAGACTATGATATGATATTAGCATTCACATGTGTAGCAATCTCTCTCTCGCAGAGCAGAGGAATCAAGGTCATTTTCTTCCTCAGATCTCACAAAGGAAGAAAAGCAAGACATTAGGAGACTAATTGGAAGCCATATCCGCACTGTGATGAGCATGCTGATCAGTTTGTGCAGACATACGTCACTTTCACTGGAGTTCAGAGCACTAGATTACTGCCATCAGTGAATGTTATGAATAAATGAGCACAAATAACGTCATTAATAGCGGTTCACTTCCGCGATTTAGTTAGCTCGCATTCATATTAGGAGCAAATCTTACACTCTTTTTAGGTAGACTCGGGTGTGGTTTGCGGGTGTGCCCTTGAGTTTAGAAATAGTTTGGTTTACATTATCCAAACTGACCAAACTCGCAGAAAGCATGCAATCATTGAAACAATGTTAAAAATTGTTGATTTGTCAATGTTAATACCATTGAATCAATATCACGTTTGCACCCTCCATTAATGTTGAAAAAATATTGAAATTTCAACAAATCGCCATTATTGTGATCAGTATTTGCTTTAGTTTGGTCATTGACTCTTGACATTAATAAAGCTAAATTTTTATTTTATTTAATTTTTGTGTTTGTATGTGTTTACGTAGAAACAAATGTGCATTGGAAAAGAAAGATGTGTTTCAAAGTTAAGTTGAAACTGATTGTTTTTTGTGAAGATGTCAAAATAATATAAAATTAAGCTGCTTTACATGATTATGTTGATCCATTTGTGACAATTATAATCGTTTTGGTTTGTAAATACACTGTGACAAGACAAACAGAAGAAATGCTGACACATTCAGACATCATAACTCATCCTACAAATCTCAACAATGGTGACAATCATCAAACAAATTCAGATAAAACGATCAACTGCAATGCATGCTGGGAGTCGTAAATTAGTTTAGTACTACGATGTTTCCCAGCATGCATTGCAGCATGAAGCTTTCTTTTGTTGATCGTCACCATTGATGAGATTTGTAGACCGATTCATGATGTCAGAGATAGATTCAGTAATTTAACCTTCTAAATGTGTTTTTGTAATCCTCAAGATAACCGACCTGACACTGCTTCCAACTAGTACTGTAGTATACATTTCTTACACATCTTTAACAGTATTTCATTAATATTATTTTGGTATATCTACAAGAATTAAACTACTTAACATTAGAACTTTGTATTTTATTTTGCCAGAGCAGATGTATTTTATAACACTGCTTCAGCAGCCAAAGAAGACTTTCCATTAAAACACAAGAGTAAAGGGCCCAACTAAAGCAAACAATGATCACAATAATGGTGATTTGTTGAAATTTCAATATTTTTTCAATATTAATGGATGGTGCAAACGTGATATGGATTAAATGGTATTAACATTGACAAATCAATGATTTTTAACATTGTTTCAATGGTTGCATGCTATCTGGGTCTGGCATCAATCGGACCCTCACTTAACTTTGTCGTGTAACTGGACATGCCCATATGGTCGTCAATGGTCACTGTCGCTTGTTTCACCGGATGCCGCCGAGCTTCCATTGAAATCAATGAGATTGGGTCGCTCTTCTACTGCTAGTCGTTGCTAATGTGAATGCAGCTTAAATGTGGTTACCTAAATGAAAAGATACCTGAATAGTCTCCACCATCCTAGCAGTCGCAATTTTGACTGAACATACAGTACGAGTAAAGAATGTAAGGTGGTGTTGTGTCTTGCTTTTATTCGGAAAATGAATAAAACAGTCACTGCCTAACACAATATGCTTGACGCTTTCCCATGAATTACTGCAGACAGCAGGTGCGCCTTAATAGAATTTGTAATAACGTTACAAAGCGCTGTACGGTTTGTACATTTTTTAATCAGTGCACAAGAGGTAGATATAGTGTGCTACATAGTATTTTTCTGCAGTGTCGGAAAAAAATGTTTGAAAATGGTCCGGAGCTGTCACTGGGGAAAATAGGTCCTAATATGTATTATTTTGGTACAGATATGTATATATTTGGTACTTTTTATGTACTAATATGAACTCTTTAGTACCTCTGATGAATTAATATGAGCTCTCTGAAAAGGGGACCCCCCCAGTGACAACTAGGGAACATTTTTTTGCAAATGTCATATTTTCTACAAAATCATATTTCCATGACAGAATTCATTATTTCACATTGGTTTGATTCTGTAGGTCATCATGTCAGTGCTATGTCTCTCATTGTCTCCTTTTCTCTTTTGATGTTAATTGTTTCAGTGAAAACAAACAGATTGACAGCATGTGTTCAGCTGCAACAAAGCAGATTTGAAGAAATACTTGTCTTTGACATCAAGCGGTTTGACTTGAAGACATTTTAATTGTTAGAAAAACAACTTGAGCATTGTAACATTCGAATAAAGAAAGCGTGAGCCATAATATGGTTTCCTTTTGTCGAAAATTTCTTGGTGAAGCAAATATAATAGCCCTGATTAGATGCTGCAGACGTTCATTGTTTCATGCATTTAAAGGAAATAACGTTTACCCACACCTGTTCGATTCATGAAGCCATCTGTTTGCATTTGTAACTCTATTCCTGCCTTTCTCAATCAAACAAATGTGAAAAAAACATTGGATTATATTCCATAAATTACACGCGCTAACAATATCTACATATAATATGCAAGCAATTTGTGCATGGCTTTTTTACCCTGCAACACATGCCGGAATCCCACGTAGCATTGTGTCTAACAGAGATGTCTTTCACCTGCCAGCAATTAGCTGTCAGAGAAGCTTTAGATGGGGGCTCAAAGCACAAAATTATCCCCTAAAGATGCCATCAGACAGAATGAGCAGGGTGACTCAGACATCGTTCCTGGAAAGCATCAAGGTCACTGAACTATTGCCTCTGCGAGATGTAATGTCACCCTGCTGTCAGAACTGTAATGTGGGCATCAGACCTGACTCAAGCTCTGAGGCTCTGATGGTTAAATAAATGTCTTTAGAGATACAGAACAGCTCTCTGAGAGAAACACATTGTAGAACTCACATGTGTCCTTAGCCTCTTGGAAAAGCCATTGAGGCATCTAAAGCATTGAACAATAAATAAATAAAATAGACATTTTGGCTTTTGGAAGTATCTTATGTCTGCCCTACACTTCTAGAAATAAAGGTTAACCCCTAAGCGTTCCAATGTACCGTAGGAGGAACACTGCATTATTTGACAGAAAACTTCATTACAACTCAAAAACCTCTTCTAGGTGTTTTAGCCTATTTCAGGAATGCTAAGTAGTTTAAAGACTTAAACCATTTAAGTCAAATGTTTTTAGCTAATGAAACATTTATTTTGTACCCTATTCCCCCATTTCACAGACAATGCTTAAGGCTAGTCCCAGACTCGGACACATGTTTGAGCAGTCTCAACTGAGAATAACTTGCACTGACAGATCTTAAAATATGCCAGTGCCATTGATTTGTCTCAAGATACACACCACAATACACATCTTATAAGGCATGTTTAAACAGTCCTTCCAAAAAAATGCTGAATGTTCTTGTGATTGTTGTGGGCAAAAATCTTTGATTTTGCGGCATGTTTTTCTTAAAAAATGCGATGGAATATGCGGAATATTTTTTCGAGGTATGCAATGAAATTGCCAAACCTTTAAAAAAAAAATAGTAAGAACTTGCAAAAACTGCTAGAACTTGCAGCTTTTCAATGATGTTCACGTCACGTAATCACGTCACTTCATAACGTTCCCATGGCAACAATAGACATGGCTGCGCTTGTCTGAAGTAAATGCAACATTTTTCAACTTTCTGCTTAGATATATGTGACTTTTTGCTATGAAAATGTGTATAAAATCATGCAAGCCCCGCATATTTTGCGCGCGGAAATCTGCAATTTATGTGGCAAAAGTGCGGCTTATTTGAAAAATGCGGCCCCCGCATAAATATGCAGACTTCAGCGGATTATGCATTGAATCGTGCCATCGCAAAATCGCGTTTTCCTGGATGGACTGTTTTTAAAAGATGCTTAAACATCTTAATTTACCCAAGGCCTAGTTCTGTAGTCCTAGTAACTTGAGAAAATTCTTCCCTGCCAATTCTTCTAACACTTTATTTATTATGACTCAACTTGTATACTTAAATGTTCTGATTTCTTTGTATAAATTCAATATTTGGCCGATAACTATTCTGAATTGCACAGCCGATATTATGCACAGCTATTTGATGTACTACGGCTTTTGATCAGTAAGTCCTTATCAATCTGAAATCACTGTTAGTTTGATTCGTTTATAACATGCATTCGAAAAAGCAACACTCTTTAAACATAATCATTATACATATTCTTTATTTCCATGAAAATACCTGAAAAGGTTTGAAGAACAGCAATATAAATATATGCTTAAGACATTTCCTGGAGATGCGTGTGTAATGGTTCTTCTTTTGCAGCGCATATTGACTTTCTGCATGAGAGCGCCCTCTGGCTTTGGAAGTAGTGGCTTTTCAACGTAATTCATTGAGAAGCATAGCAAGCATGGTCGGCCGATTTATCAGTTCACCCCTAGTATATTTGTATGATGTTGTCTCGTTCAATTGACTGCATAAAGTTTGAATGAATCTCTTTTGGCGATAAATGATTTAAAAATAGCTAATCCTCCTGTTTAAGTCTCGGTTAGGTAAAACTTCAAACAGTTACTTTAAATAAGAAGCAGGCTACCTAATGCTTTTGTTTTTTAATGCTTTTGACCTTGTATGGAGGATAACAGAGAATAATATTTTATAATGAAATTCGCAGACACACGCAGAGGGAAGCTAAGGGTTTATAGCTGTGTGAAAGTGATGGAATATTGAGCGAGACCTGTTTTTCTCACAAGCAGCGGAGGAGAGAAGCTGATTTTCCCTTGAGAATCGACAGTATGTTTTGTTGTACAAAGAAAAGGCAGTTTAATGGAAGTACAATTACCCAGTTGTGACTTTTCATTTTTAAACATGAATGATCAAAATTAAGCTCTTTTCTTCAGAAGAAACAGCAAGAAAGTATGGGAACAAATGGGAAGAACAAATGCACTGGGCCTTAATCATTTACAGCAAATAAAGGCCATTCAAACTTCTAACACCTAAGAAAGAAATTTAAATACTTTAGTTATTTTAAGAGTTAGACTTTATTACAAATAATAATATTTCTGTCTGTAATGAAGTGACCAACGACTTTTGTGACAGCCCAGTTCATTCGTTTCTGAAGCATTGCTGCGGATACGCTACAGCCCACCGATGCCTGTTTTATATAAGGGCTTCATTTATCCTGCTGCCCCATTTAAGTTCAGACCAGGCCCCAGTGCACCTCAAACTCATAATAACTCGGTGGACTGATATGCTATGTAGTAATGGGCTATTAAGAAAAATAAGCATGGCTGTAATTTCTGCTAACATAGAAGCATGAGGAAATTAAACTGAATATGTACGGCTATGTGTGCTTTTCATAGCATTGCACATAAATCTTTAAAAACATACTATGCTTTTTTATGGCAAAAGTTATGTGCAATAGAACCAGCATGCTTTTTTTGTTTTGCAAATGTGAATGTAATAATTATAAATGTACAAAATGTCGCATGGCACTAACCTCGGCCCATTACCTTACAACCTATGAGCGGCATTTCCGAGTGTTTTATGTTCCCCTCCAGACTTTGATAGGCAAAAATTGACTGGCTTACTTAGAATTGATCTCCTTTATAAGATTTTGGAGGCTGAGACCGCAACAACACAACTCGGCCTTGTTGAAAGTACCCACCGGAGTACAATAAGCAGCACTCGCGGTGCACGGCATCAAGACAAAGAGGTTAAGGCTGAGTATTTATGACTCCGGGTTTCGCCGACGGCGAGAGCGGGCGAGAAATATGCTTTAGAGCTTTGATGACAACAGGAGTGGAGGAAACAGTATTTTATCAGAGACAAGCTCCTGTACCGCACTTCATTCTTATTCTGAAAAAGCTCTCGCACTTCAACAGGTTACCAGCTATGCATTACGAGTATTATGTACATTACATTACCTGCTTGGCATTCAATAAAAAAGATGTTGGGTTTCTCGTCTTTATCGTTGTTATCTACAAAACAGGGGTTTGAGTTTTTATGCTGAATACACCCACAAACACAAATGGCAATGTATAAAATTAATATTTGTTTATGCGTAATAAAGTGGGATGACTCAAAGAACTGGGCTGACTCGTAAAAATGTAACAACGTGAATAAAAATCTGTCATGGCTTTAATTGCCAGGCTTGTTTCAGTATGTTGATTCTTGGAAAGCTTTGAAAACTGTCTTACTCAATTTCAGGGACTGCTCAATTCTGCATTAATGTCCAGGGAAAATGTGATGTCTTTGGCTCGACTGTCTTGTTAATTGAGTGAACTTTCTTTATCTTATTATACCAGTGTTGAGAAATTTCTGATCGGAGTCCTGTCACTAGTCAGCTTCTCCAAAAAAGACATAGCACAGCACCCTGTCGCTGCTATTTAATTCATCTTTATATTATCTGTTCCTCTGGAAGCCACGAAACTTTGCCGCACCTCTAAGTTTTTTCATATGTTGCACCAGGTTCATATTGCTGCATGTCCACTAGATGTATTAGACATATGAGGTGTCATGACACATTTTGATAAAAAAGTAAATACTATCAAAATAAGCAGCAGACAGTTACAAACATCTCTTCATGTACTATTTTGCGCATGATTTCAAATGACATCATACAAACTAATTTGGTAGTTTTTTCTACATTTAACTCTTTCACCACCATTGACGAGATATCTCGTCAATTAAGAGAAAACGCTTCTCCGCCATGATGAGATTTTCCTTCTTTCCGCAATACCGCTATTAAACCTTCCGCAACTTTTTAAACCCGGAAGTATTGCCCTATGGCAAGCGGCTGCATGTCCGTGTCTGTTTTAAAGATCGCTCTGAATGGGATCTCTATGAAAAGTCTGTCACAAAAATGGAATTATCTCTGCTTTTTGCTCAAAATGTGGTGTTTTTGCAGAAACCTACCCATATTCAAAAGCTGATTACAAAAGAACCACTGAAGGTAGGATGAAACTTTTTTTTGTTTGAAAGCAGAGGGTCTGTTCTTTCATTTAGTATATTGGAACATTTTCTGGAAGGCATTAAACTTTGGTGAAAATCATGAAAAACGCTGGCGCTGGCTGGCAACTTTTTTTAAAAACGCTGGCGGTGAAAGAGTTAAGGGGAACATGTTCATTACCGCAACGTGTCCATGACTGGATTTGGGTTATTTGACATGGAAATATTTATAATTAAAAAATCTAAAAAAATAAAAAGCTTCAGTGCATGTTATACTATAAACATTTATAGTAAAGAAACATGTGGTATTTGGTGATCATTGGTAACTGTAGAGACAATAATAAGGAATATAAATGTGTCCAAGACCAATTTTCTCATCCTCCGCAACAATTTTCAATCATTGTTTAGACCCTCAAGGAACAAACATTTAAAAAAAATTGTTGCAAGGGACATAATTGACTGTGACACTCAAGATGGCTACCAGGTAAGCAGTTCTTTTTTTTTCTCTCCAGATAAAAGTTAAAATTTTGTTTGTCGTAATACCTAGACATCTTTTTAGTTCTCACTACGGAAACATGAGTTTGTAAATGCATATATTTAATGTAATATCGTGTTGTGGTAATGATAATATTTGATAATGATAATCTAAAAAATGTAAATAATTCTTTAGGAAATATTTTTTTAATTCTCTAAAAACAATGGTTATAGTAAGTTCAGACCTTAATCTTATATGTGCAAAAAAAAGCCTTCTAAATCTGGATTTTCTGAGAATCACCCATGTTTGTTTTTTTCTCTTTTTTTGACGCAAGATTTTAAAAGTTACAAAGCAGACATATTCACAAATGTGGAGTAGATTTGTGCCGTTCATAACTTATTTACAGTCATATGCACAAACGTGCTGCAAGCCTAAGCCACTTATGCTGTCCTTGCGATTTAATAAAACGCAGCCAACTAAAACACACAATTGTATTTTGATCATTCATTACTGCCCCTTTTGTAAGTCACCACAACGAGCACAATCTATCCTGACAGTAAAGACATCAGACGTTCATCCACCTTAGTCACACGAGCATGAACTGAAGAATATACTCCAATAATGTTCAGTGTTGTCTGCTTTGTAACCTTAAATAAACCCGCATCAATACAGAAAAAAACACCTCCAGTGCCTCTAGTGGACAACCGAAATATGTAGAGATATGTAAACGTATTTCAGGTTATGCAGAAATATAGGCAGGGGTACGTAATGCCAATAAGCCTGTGTAGCAGCAATCATAATCCACTTACAGATATAAAGGATGGATAGAAGTCATGCAGTACTGTGTGTTCTGGAGGGTGTTCAGAGAAGATAACCAAACAGGTTCGTCCCGTGAAGTGGGAAAGCGCTCATTTGAATACATTATACAAGTGTCCTGTTTTCTCATTGAAAACGAAGAGCAAAACAAGCCGAAGGGCAGAAGGTTCACTTTCAACATCCGTGAACTGATTTATCTCCTCTGTCCTGATTAAAAAAGTTGAAATTTCAATTATAATGTTTGAAAAGATAACAAACTACTGACATGATGATGCCTTTCACTTCAAAGAACTTCATGTATCTTGCATTGCATTAAACTTAACTTTTGGAGAATTTGGGGTGATAATTATGTTCTCTGTTATTTAGATGCAAAGCAGTTCATTACAGGTATAATGAATTTGCCAATCCTATTTGCATCTGATGAAAAACTGCAAAGCTGGGTTATAATAGATCATTTCAACTATACGTATATATCGTCCGCCTTTGCTTTCAGTCTGATTTCCGACGTTAAAGTTCCTCTGTGGCATTGCTTGTGAATAGCTTGATGTTTTGCTTATAATTAGAAAATAAATCAGACTTTACCTGCAGGCATACTTGGCTCAGTCAGACAGCTGTCTAATGCGCAAATAAAGGCAGATCACTGTAGCAGAAGCTCTATGTCACAAAAATGAATCCATTTAGACACTTCGAAACTGAAAGGGAAAACTGGCAGACAGTTGCACAGACTTTGTTCATATTCTACTCCCATTTAAAGAAGCTGTGTGGTTTTCAGTTTAAGAGCAGTTAATGGATGGGTTTCATTGTCAGAAACATGGCAGGTTGTAATTGGAGAGTTCGGATGCAAAAGTGAATCCTATTTTTTATCAGGCTTATGTGTTTATTTTACTTTAATGGCATTGAAAAGGTTATTAGTCAGTAATTTAAATGCCTTATTTTTACAAATGTCACTTTTTTCTATTGGTATTGGTATTTAACAAATTTTACTTTCTTTCGCAGCAAAACCCTCTAAGTGCATGCAAGCTTTACTAAATTACTCATCAGGGGTCGCTGTGATTATTGTAACTGTCACATCAGGTTGTATTCAAGTACTAGCACTCACAAGCGACTCTAGTGCACTTAGAAGAAAACATTAGTGGATTATCGTTTAGTGGATTCTGTCAACAAAGCAGTATTTCTTACTGACCTGAGGCCAGGATTAAGGGGATTTGAAGCAAAGGTTTTCGATAAACATATAATACGTGCTAAGAGCATTCGGTCAATATCATCATCTTATATTTGACGAAGGTGGCAATGAGCTGCTTTTGCATCTGAGGTTCTCGTTACTTTTATAATCCATCTGTCATTAATATTTCCACCATGTTATACATCCATTTACTTGTTCATTTGCTGAAACTTGTGCTTCAGTGATGATATAGGCCAGGGGGTTTCAAACTGGGGTCCGGGGACCCCCAGGGGGGCTCCTGGTGTTTTTTTAGGGGGTCCCCAGAAAATTTCAGCAAAAGAAATAAATAAAATGGTTTAAATTTTTGCTTTCTAGTGTGTTTTCCTTATTACAGTCTTCTTCATCTCACTCACTGTGGTTTGTATATCCTTGTAAAGCTGCTCCAAATTAAATCAATACATCCAGCATTATATTTGTTATGCATAAAACATATAAATTGCTATATATTTTAGGTAGGGGGTCCCTCACAAATGTTTCATCATATTTGGAGGTCCTTGGCATTATAAAGTTTGAAAACCCCTGATATAGGCTACTATATAAATTCATTTATATAACAAAAAAGTTTCCCATTTTCATCAGCAGAATGCATTGATTTCTTTTGCTCATTTGCTTTGTGGTTTGCATGTGCAGGCGTATCACAGGATAAAATATAAGAAATAAGTACAATGATTCCCAGAGGGGTCAGTTTTATGGTGATAAATCCACCATGCGCACTTGCTCATTAAACAGATCTAATTCTGTACAAACACATTTGAGAATTGCAAGCCACGACATGTGTCATATTTGCATAAGGAATCAGTGCTATGTGTGTTTTTCTTAAAAAAACGACGCCTCAGCGGGGTTGAGTGCAAAGGTGACATTTCTCTGGAGACTGTGCCTTTAGTCAGTTATATGGAGCACGGATGCCGTTAAGACCTTGTTGTGAGACTAACCGAGCATGCTTGTGTGCCGGACGCTGCCCATCAGCTTCTGCTCATAGAAATTCAATGAGCTAATGTGCAATATGAGAACGTGTTTTGAAGAAAATAGCCTCATCCTTTTATCTGACATTTTAGGAGGTCTAAATTGTCCATAAATTTGGCCGTAATGTCATAAATGCCAGAGTGAGGATGAAAAGGGAAAAAAGAAGGCTCGGATTCACTAAATGTGCCTTGAATAATGAGAGAGAGAGGGAGACTCATGAAAGCAGTGCTGCATATGGTTCAGTATTATGTGTGCATGTGGGGATTGGCCAGTAGGTCATTGCCTTTTGATTTGTTGAGAGGCACTTGTGGATTTATCTTATTAATGAACATAATATTAAATGTTCTCTTTTGTTATCGTGGGATGAGAGCAAGTGTTTTGCAGATCCAAGTGTGATTCACAGAGTAATAAATGCTGTACTGTAGAATCGTCATGAATACACGATATTAAACATTTATAAATTAATCCATGCACTGCAACTCGCTTTATGGACATTCTGGTCTGTTTTGGAAATAAAGCAAAATAAGAATAATTGCAAGTTTTCCTAACATGAACTAGTCACATTGGGATAAATAAACAGGCGATAGATAGGCATAGTGCTAATGGGGTCTGTGTTGTATATTTATTTATAAAAATTCAATCCCTTCATTGACATTTTAGACTGGATAACTTGCAATATCTAATGTTAAAAGCAAAAACCGACACAAAAGATGTGTTGATGCTTTTTAGATATGATAAATGTCACTTTTCAGCGTGATCTCATTTGTATTCAAAGCTATCCAGTGGTTCTAACACACATTTTTACATTTGAATATAACGTATGAATATTTTTTTAATTCATTTACATAATTCATGCTGTTCACTATGGTATCTAAAGACTGGTTAGATCTATGTGACTACCCACACACAAGTCAAAGTAGACTCAAAGTTTTAAGTCAAAGTAGAACGTGCATTAATTTATTAAACTCTTACAACATCAACAGCGTTTCACTTATATTTTATTTTTGTAGAACGCTGATGAATATTAGATTAAAGGTCATGTTCTTCCTGATCCCAGTGTAATGTTGCTGTAAGTAGTGTTGTAGTTCTCGAGACCGGTCTCGGTCTCAAGACTGGTCTGAAGACCACTTTTTAAAGGTCTTGGTCTCGTCTTGGAATCGACCGCATTTTTACTCGATCTCGTCTCGGTCTCAGACAAAGAGGACTCTGAAATTTATTTCAAGACCGGTCAGGCCCCCAACTGATGGCACACTGCAAAAAATTATTTTCAAGAAAAAAATTCTTAGTATTTTTGTCTTGTTTTCAGTAAAAAATATCTAAAAATTCTTAACCCTTATGTGTTGTTTGGCCATTTTTGCAATTTTTTTGTAATTTGGCCACAACTTTCTCTGTGTTTCAGCAAATGGAATGATTTTTGGTGACAAATCTTATATTTACACATTTTAAGAAAATGCTTTGACATTTTTCAAAAACTTAACAATATACCGTGGGCAAATTTACTACCCTTACATGTTGTTAGCGGCCAAAAAAGGACACTAAATTAAACTGCTGTAAAAATTAATCGGATGAATTTTTTTCACATTTTTTTGCATAAATCTGTTAAACAACCTCAGTTCTGATCAAAACTACCAAATGTTTATAACAAAATTTTTTGATTGCAGAGCCATGACACCTTATTACCATGCATTCTTGGCCGCTAACAACACGAAAGGGTAGTGAATTGGAACAAGGCACAAGAAAATTTTTCTTGAATTTAGTGTTTAAGAAAAAGGTTCAAGATTTTTTTTTCTTACCCCATTGGCAGATTTTTTTGCTTGTTTTATGCACAAAATCACTTACATTTTATATTTTTGGTCTAAAAACAAGACTTTTTTTCTTGGGTAGTTTTGCTCATCAAGAAAAAGCATCTTAATTTAAGAATTTTTAGATATGTTTACTGAAAACAAGACAAAAATACTAATGATTTTTTTTTCTTGAAAATCTTTTTTTGCAGTGCACATCACAAATTAATTTTTTATCATTAATTTTATGCAGTTTATTCAAATTATGATGTTGGCATTGTTTAAGCATTGTTTAAGTTTCTCCCAATGACAGTTTTTCAAATTTTATTACTAAAAACCCCTGCATTGTGTTAAGTGGATGGCAAGCCATGGAAAGACAGTTCAGAATAAATGGTTAAGTTGATTTCAGCTCTTTAGTGTTTGTTCACTTTTATTTGCTTATAGACAAAGATAAATTTCCACATATCTGCAATGCCTTTGATTATTTGATCAACTTCTCTGATGGCACACACGCACGCACGCGCACACACAGTAAACACAATCAAAGCTTCAAAAACACAGAAAGAATTGGAGCTTTAAGTTAGGCCAGAAAATCTAATAACTTTGATCTATAAATAAATATGCCATTTACTGATATTTACTACGACTGTGGTGGTTTCTTTGTAAAGATGGCAGCATTTCTATATTGCATAAGTGTATGCAGTACGTAACAAACCTATCAATGAGATTATTCGGCATTTTTACAGTTATTTTGTGTGATTTACTGATTTAGTAATTTAGGCCTAGTCCTGGCTTAAGCTAATCCCTGTCTGGGAAACCACACCAGGGTCAGTTTTATTATCCTGCGAAAAAAACCCAGCTTAAAATAGTTTGCTAAATTACAAGCTGCATTTAACAAAGCAGCCTACACCATTTAAACTGAGCTTACAAACATGATTATGTACAGACCACTCCATTAATCTAATGTAAAATTGCTCTTTTCTCCTTGTCATTATTTCAGTCAAATGGAGAGGCAAGCATAAATAAAATGACAGAGTAAAACCTTGAGGTCTATAGAAAAATAGCCGAAAAACTGTTAAACTGAGCTCAGCTGAGAGTCTGGTATAGCATTAATGTTATCACTGTGATTTGGTCATGTCTGTGTGGGCCGCTTGGGTCAGCGCTCTCAGGATCATTGCACACTGTAATGGCCTGGGACACCGGGGTGGGCATTGCATTTCGCAACACTCGTGACACCGGTGCAAAGTCTTCTCTATGGGCTCAATATGAGAAACACCAGGCATCGGCTCAGATCTAATGTTCCCATTTCTCTTCGTTTCTGAAGAATACTAATGCCTTTTTAAGTGGCCCAGAAAATTCAGATGGGTTTCCAGAACATACCCCTCCATTATATTTGATAATAGTCCTAATGTTTCTCTGGTTCAGCTCGTGTTGTAGTTTAAAATAGAATGAGGTAGGCAATATTGAGGTTTTTTAACTGAACGCCATCGTTCCAAAGACGTTCGCTCGACAACCTGTCCTAATTTCGAGCTGTGATCAATCAGTAGTACAAAATGATTGTCAAAGTTTTAATAAGCCTCTACATCTCCCATCTACAGCACCGTATACTGGCATTATTTAGTTTGGTGATCTGTCAGGTGATTAATATGATTGTCACCGCAACCTTTTTTACAACACCCGCAGTCAGGCGCTCAATAATTCATATACAGCTCTCCTATCATGCATTCATATCACGAACTGACTCATCTCACTCGATTCAGAGCTCATAACAGCTCAATATAGTTTATTTCCCTTCTCCTAAGGTTCACTGTAATATTAACCATAATACGTTTTGTTTCCCTCTCTGTGTTTCAGACGAGTTCAAGGCCTTTCTCAAGAAACTGCCGACGGATCATTTTTTAAACACATCCGCTATCTTCAAGTTGTGGACGTCAGATCTGGTCCTGCAGAGACGTTATGGTCTGCTGGAGACCAGCACTAAAGTGGTTCTGGGAAAAGCCATCAAGATTGTGCGCAAGCTTTTTGCTCTCAGCAAGCGCTGTCCCACACAGCCAAAGATCAGCCTGCCTAGAGAAAGGTACAATGCCACCCATTCCCTCTGATGTATGTAGTTCAAATGAAAGGAAGTACTTATCATTTAAGGTATCTGTCGGCGGAGGTTCAAAACTGTATGTGGATATTTATACTCTGGACAGAAGCTGTATTGAAAACCTTAGGTCTTACAATGACAAAGGAATCATTACAGTTTCAGTTCATGTGGATTCAACTTTAACTAAAAAGTAGTTAAAAACAATCAGATGTTGTTTTAAACCTGTATGCTGCACTGTAAAAATGATTAGTGGACTTTACTTGAAAAATTGAGGAAACCCATTGCGTTAAAAAATGAAGCAAGCAATTTTCATACTGGGTTATCCTCTGGTATGCAAGGTTATTTGACGTATGTTGTTGCATGCAGTATGTGTACCTGAAGATTACGAAACAGTATGGAAATTCTTACTTAATTTTTTAACTCAGCAGCTTTCCTCAAATTTTTTACACAAAGTCAAAAAATCATTTTAGAATGTCATTTTAAACCCGTGTGACACATAAGGTCACATATGTCAGGACAAAGGTATTAGAAAAACACATACAAATTTACATTTAGAAATAACTATATTTTAAAATTATTATTATTATTTTATGATGATGCTCACATGCCATCAAGGTTGATTAAATATGTAATATTTCTCATTCTTTGGCATAATTGGCGGTTACACCATTTGACATTTTTAGGTCCATTCAGTCTTAACCTTTCATAAAAATGGTGCAAATGTAATTTTTTATTGCATAAAATTAACATAAATACACTGTGCATTGAAATAAACCTGATACGTGCTTTTAAAACAAGGTTTTTTTCCTCATCTTGCCAAACCGTTTCGTCACTGTCACTGAACCAGCTACAAACTGTAGAGATTCTTTAGACCCAATGAACAGAAGTCCGCAGCTTCTGCGCAGATCTGCCTCAGAGTCTATTGCTATCTGGGGAAATTCTCCTTATGTGTTTCAAATAAAAAGCAGCATTGAGGTTTTTACTGAACAAAGGGTTAGTAAAAGGTTAAACGATGACACAAATGTAACTTTTAGGTGAACGGTTCCATTAACAATTTTTTTTATTTTATTTGGCTTTGAGTATTTCATACTGAATACAGTAATATACTGTAATATAGTCTGCTGTGGCCATCATGCATTTGTCTTTTTCGTTTGTGCCTACACTTTTAAAAGTAAAGGTTCTAAAAATATTTTTCACAGTGATGCCCATCGTTTAAATTCAAAGCTTCCTTAAAGAACAATTGAATAGTTCAGATGCAAAACCCTCTATGTGCGTCTGTCGTGCTTTCTTGTAAATGAGCATTTTTTTATCAGACTCTTATGTTTAGGTTCCGTAATTTAACTTTGATGGCAATGAAAAAGTTATTAGTCAGTAATTGAAATGCCTTATTTTTACAAATGTCACTTTAGCCATTTCATGTATAGGCCCATTTAACAAATTACAGTCTTTAACTGTAAACTTTCTTAGTGCATGCAAGCTTTTTTGGCAAAAACCGCCCCTTAAAAAAACACAAGACTTACAAAATATTTAACCCAGGGCTGGGTAACTATAGGAAAGAACACATTTCTGGGTTAAAATGACCCAAATAATTAACAACCCATTATTTGGGTCATTTTAACCCAGAAATGTGTTCTGTCCTATAGTTACCCAGCCTTGGGTTAAAACTAGTGATGCACCGATGTATCGGCCACTGATATTTATCGGCCGATTTTTGATGAATTTGAAACCATCAGCATATCGGCAATAGCACGAGAAAGGCCGATACCGATTGTTTATTAATTAACTGCATAAAGAAATCCATTATATGTAAAAACATTAGTTAATGTTGTTAATAAAATAAATGCTGAATAGCATAAACCACCTTTTAAGGTTGTCATGCTGTCTTCTTATATTTGTTTTAGCTTAATTTATGCCTCTCTTATTATGTTGGTCAGTTGAATGTTAATTAGATCCAATCCATGTTCAGTAAAAATAATTTGATGCAGAAATAAACTAGCTAATAGACCAACTGTATAGTATTGTATACAAGTGTTTAATATCGGTATCGGCACCGGTATCGGCCAGAAGTTGTCTGTTTAAATCGGTATCGGCCCAAAAAAATCCTATCGGTGCATCCCTAGTTAAAACCCCAATATTTTTTAGAGTGTAGTAAACAATTGGAAAACACTAAAGATGCAACTAGAAACATTGCAAATGATGAAAGTCAGAATGACACCACACATTAGTGGGTGCTGTGATCCATGCCACTACCACATTCAGATTGTATTCAGGTCTTTATACTCACAAGGGACAAAAGTTTAATTGAGATCCACGGTCGTTTTGCACGCCGTCGCTCAACCAATTCATCTTCTGTGCACTTCAAAAATCGACGTGGGTATAAAGGATTCGGCCAACAAAGTGGTATTTCTGAATGGCCCGAGGCAGGAATAAAGCGAATTTGAAGTGAAAGTATTTGATGAACTACATGCTGAGGGCATTCGGTTAATATCATTATCCAGTTTTTTGACTGAGGTTGCATTTAGCGACTTTTGCATCTGAGCTCCTCAATTTCTTTTTTACCTTATATAAAACATTTTATATAAAAAACTTTTTGTGAAACAGAAATGATGTTAAAGTTTCTTTATGGAACCCTACAACTGAATAAGAAAGCTTTATTTGTATAGTGAATAGGAATATTGGTTTCTTTTCTTCCAGTATTTGCCACATGATATGTTTTACAGCATGACTAAGACCCACCAAAGCATCATTTTTAAAAGGTTCAGCCGCTGTTGTTACAGGGAAATTATTTAGCTTATTATTCTGTGAGGATAAATTTGGCTCTAAATATGTAATTGTGCTGTCAGATTCCTGAAATCTTTACAGAAACAAAAGAGCAAAAGGAGATTGGAAGATATTAAAGCAGGGAACATTTTGCCTTGGCTCTGGTATAAAGAAAAACCACCTGAAGAGTGGACATGCAAGCACACTATAATCAAGAGCTTCATACGGGTGACAGGGTATAGTTAGTGTCCATCAATGTGAAGAGTCTATTGTGACAGCTTCCACATGTGTCTGAGGTGCACAGTGAGATAGCAAAACTACAGTAGCTCACCTAGACCTAGAGTTGAATAATGCAAAGACATTTTGTGGGATTGTCACATTTACATACATTCATTTATACAATTTATCATAAAAGATAACTAAAACTTAATAAAATCATTTTGACGAGCCTAAATTTAACCGAGTGCTTTTTCAAGCTGAATCTGCTCTGCAAGCCAAAACCGAGACTGTGAAATGACAGCTAAGTATAGACCCATATATACTGTAGTCCAGCTATGAGTAACACACTTCTACCCTAAATAACCTTGAATTCGGTAAAATGCCGTTTTTGCCAAAATAACTTGGAGATGTATACTCCGGCATGTAAGGCAAGTCAACAGGCATATACCGCAAAGTCTATTTATGGGCTAAGGTTAGACGTCTATAAGACTTTCACTGACAGCCCAAATTGTGTCTTGTTTTAGCCAAAATTGCTTTTTGGGTGCTTATTGGTATATTTAACCAACTGCTTAAATTCATGTTTAAGTTTTTTTCATAATCATCTTCAACAAGAAGATATTACATTAATAGATTCAGAAGAGTGTTTAATAAACTCAAGGGTGCAGGACAAAAGAAAGGTCTAATGAAACTGAATCCAACAGGGTAATGGCAGACAAAAAGAGCAATTGATTTTATTTATGTATGTGGGGCATTAGGCATGGGCCAGTAGTTGTGAAGTGAGCAGGAAGTTAATGGAGAGCCTGTGGAGCTGGAGCATTAATTTACTTGACTTGTCTTTTTGCAAAATTGCATGAACCAGAAGGGGAAAAAAACGCTGTCTCTTCACATGCATCTCCGGTGCTCTTAAGACTCACTTCCTCTCTTGGTTAAAAACAATTTGCCTTTGTCAAAGAACAGGCCATCAGAAGCAGATTAATATTCTTATCAATCAGTCGGCGGAAATGAACGCCTTGTTTAGCACAGAGAACATAAGGCCGATGTCAAGTGCTGAATGAACAGTTTTAACATGTTACTTGAAGATTTTTACTGAATCCTAGACAGTCATTTTGCACTAACTAATCATGTCTGCAATTATCATCTTCCCTCGCAGGTCCCTGGGCTTTTGGCTGAACAAAGCCCAGTCTCTGTTGTACTGCAGCGAGCATGGTGTGCACGGCACCTTCTCTGAGCAACTGCAGGGCTGCATCTGTGCTGCGGATCAACGCAATGTCTGCCAGGGCACCGTGCCCTGTAGGGTTGGAGAGGGGACCCTGTGCTTGTCCTGTGCCCCAGACAACATCACCCGCTGCGGTACATGCCTCCCAGGCAGCATCCTCCATATGGGCACCTGTCGCCCCAACATTGCCAACTCTTTGGACCACTACGTCAACTTTGACTTTGACATGCCGGACGCAGAGATGCGCTACCTCCTCCAAAGGTTGGACAGCCGTATGGAGGTCCACGCCATCTACATCAGCAACGACGTGCGTTTGGGCAGCTGGTTCAACCCAGCGTGGAGAAAACGCATGCTGCTCACCCTCAAGAGCAACAAGAACAAGTCCAACCTCATCCATATGTTGATGGGGATCTCTTTCCAGATCTGTTCCACCAAGAACAGTACGCTGGAACCCGTGCCTGCCATCTACGTCAACCCCTTCGGGGGCAGTCACTCCGAAAGCTGGTTCATGCCTGTCAACCAGCCGGACTTTACAGACTGGGAAAGAACTAAACTGGACGCCTCGCTCCAGTGCTATAACTGGACCCTCAGTCTCGGCAGCAAGTGGAAGTCCTTCTTTGAGACGGTGCACATTTACCTGCGCAGTCGCATCATCACAGACGATCCCACCGTCAATGAGACCCTTTTTTATGAGCCACTGGACCTGGATGACCAGTCGGCTAACCTGGGCTACATGAAAATCAACAGCCTAAAGGTCTTTGGCTACAGCATGCACTTCGATCCAGAGGGAATAAAGGACCTGATCCTGCAGTTGGACTATCCGTACACGCAGGGCTCGCAAGATGCGGCCTTCCTGATGCTTTTGGAGATGAGGGACCGCATCAACAGGCTCTCTCCTCCGGGAGCCCAACCGCTGGACCTCTTCTCCTGCCTGTTGAGGCACAGGCTCAAGCTGTCGTCCAGCGAGGCTGCACGCATACGGGACGCACTGCAGAGTTTCAACGCCAGACTCCCCAATTCATCCGAGCCTGAACTCGGACAGCTGTGCAGCTAGTTTAAATGAACCTCTGTTGCTCTTATTTTTGTTTTGCCTGTGTGTAAGAATGTATTTGTTATTGCAACGAGAGACAGAAAAAAATATGTCATTGTGTGTAAATGTTCATGGATGAGAGTATCTTTGAACCATACTCTTTTGGAAGCTGGTTTTAACAAACAGGATTTTCAATTGACCAGGAGCATACTTTTTCGAAGCTGTCGTTTTGGCAGAATATGGATCTAGCCTACGATCAAATCTACTCGCTGTCTTTACGTAGGGTTTGCTTTGATAGAAAGGGGATTTAACTTAAGGGGACCGCCTACTAGATGAGCCTGATCAAACATGGAAAGAGAAGTAAGAGAGAATACACACCTACATTTTCTTAGCACACATGTGCTGATGCTGTAGAGATTTTTTTTTTGTCAATGTTACGAATGCAGAGAATCAATGATAAGGATTAAAATCGGATGTAAAGTTTTGGAGCAAGAATTCCTCTCTGCTTTTCTATTTTATCTGCAGTCGCAAATCCTGTATTGTGAGATCTGTATATCTGTGTTTAATGTTGGATTGGATTGCCAGAATGTCGGACAGCAATTCCTTTGTATTCAGAGATATGGCTAAACCAAAAGGTAAACATGAAAGCAAAGTGGAAAATTCTTTACTGTTTTTTTAATGTTCATCTCTTTTCAGGAGGTAACCTTAAAGTAACACTCACAATATCATTTCGAAAAGGTTCGTGGACGGCTTTGTAAATATTGCTCCATCTCATTCAGGACGTGAAAGGCTTCACATCGCTTCTTGGATATATATATATAAATATATATACAAATAAACACCCGCATTTGTACTTTTTTTTAAAGTGCAAGACCAAAAAAAATATACTTCAACACAAAACAATTGCCTTATGAAGTGAAGTCTTTTTTCTGATATCAAAGCACACTTGGCTGTATCTCTTTCTCTCTCTCTTTCTCTCTTTAAAAAAGAAAACGTGTTCTCTCTTTTTGAGCTTTTCTGTTAGTTCTTATTATTTTTCCTCTATATTAAATTCTCATTTCAATTACAGTGACCTCTAATCTGTAAATGTTCATTTTTAATTAAAGTATTATATGAGGAGTGCATTATGTGACATCTCTCTGTAAAGCCAAAATAACATTTATGTTTCACGGTTCAATGACTTTGTTTCACTCACATTTCTATGCTTTTCCATTAAACGCAGACATATACAGTATAAAGATGTGCAAGCTATAATACATGAATTTCTTTTAGTATCTCTGCTTTTAGAAGCCATTATTTGCTCACAGCAAATAAGTGTACACATACCACTTATGCGTTATTTATTACATTACTCATAGCACTGGTCAAAACACAATCAACAGCAAACCAGAGCGTTTACTACTCCTTATTGTATAAAACTGAAATATCCAAAAATGTGTGCCAACACTGCAAACACATACATTTTCTCCCATAAGGAAACACTTCAATGTATAAGGAGAGAAATTACAGTATGAGAAATAAAAAGTGCAATAAAGTGCAGTTGTCATAAAGAGGTAGAGCTGTCACAATATATGTGAGTCTTTGCCGTCTATAACTGCATTTAGAGAAACGTATCATTTAATTCATGACATGCAAAACATGGGAGATCTGTAAGTATTACAGAAATCTGTAAGTAAGACAGGAATTAGTTTGTGTCCTTCAACAAATGGTCCAGACAGTGAAGGGCATCTAATCAATCACTGTGACTGTGTGTAAACATCGTTTCAGATATCAGGTATCAGCAATGTGAATATTTCATGATTTATGATGCTGACAAAGGTTACAATGTACTTTAAGGTAAGACTCGATAATACATTTCATTAATTAAGTCATTAATAAACCTAATATAATACTTGTCAGAACTGTAGTTCATGTACAGTCAAATTTCAAAGTAAAAGGTCAAAGTTGAATCAAAGAATGTTTGAAAGTTAAAGTGCACCTATTTCTTTGCTAAAGAAAAACAATGTTATTTTGTGTATTTGGTATAATTCAATATGTTTGTGTGGATTTGTGTGATAAAAAACACATTATTTTCCACATAACGTAAATTTTTATAGTTCCAGATTTTACTCTCTTCCTGAAACACATGGATTTTGTAGAAAACTCATCGATTTGAAAAGCACTGTGTCCCGGATTGGCCAGCTAATCTGTAAATTGTGATCAGCCGGAAATGTGACCCTCCTTACCATGTTTGAAAGATTCAGTCAATGCAATGCTAACAGGAGTTAACTTAGTCTGAAGCGGGAGGAATTATGATAATGTCGGTCTTTACTACATCACCAATCCCAGGAAGTAAACTGTTGCCTACAATCCGTGTGTTTGTTGTAGTCCAAGAAAAGAGATTTACGTTGGAGACGATAACTCGCCTCAACATTTACTTTGGGGTTTGTACCTTTTGCATATCGTTAACATGTACTAATACACACTTACATACCATAGGAAATGTAAAATCGTGAATCAGACAATTGGTGCCCTTTAAAATGTATAGTGTGGTCCAAAAGACTCTGTTTTGATAATAGGATCTGCCAAATGCATAGATATAACATACAATTAATTTTTCATTACAGATTGTATCTAGCCTGGGCTTCCCCATGCAAATTTATTCACGCTGCAAGTTTAGCATGGAAACGATGGACCTTTTTTTCCCCTGAAGTAGGAAACCAATAACAGAACGGGGAGGGGGCAGCAAGATGATGACGATGTCTATGCGACACACCGAAGCAACGCGGCAGGAGACGCAAAGTTACTTTTCAATGCAGCTTTAGATAGTGTTCTAAGTAGTTTTGAATGCAAGTTTATTTTAAAAAAGAGCAAACAATTTCATATCCAAGAAGGATGTTTGGATATGGCAAGACAGGATAGCCACAGAGTTTTATAGGACCAACCTGCTAGGCATTGTCGTCGATGAAGTACAATTAAGTTATAAATGGTAAGTTGTATTTATTAATATCATATTGTCTTTATGCCTTTACTGTGGTTGTCACAGTGCCACTTAATTGTGTTGCTTTTCAATATCAATATACAGCTTCCGGTTTAGTTGCATAGCTTTCAGCTGTGTGCACATGAACTGATAAAAGTTTTTGATGTTTGATTTTATGTCGCTCTACATACGTCATCTGGAATAATTGAAACGATTGCCTATGAGCAAAGTACAGACGCATTGATAGACATTCATAGCGCCTAATAAACGTCTCTATGCATTCGTAACTACGCCTCAAATACAAGAAAATGATTGTATGGTTCTCAGACCATGTTTCATTCTCTATGAGACTGATCTGGTGTTAGCCAGGCTAGATTGTATCAGTATATTAGTAAAAATTATTCATTTTTGCTTTAGTGACAATTAAAATTTTAAAACATTTTAAATATTTAGACCAAATATATTATATTATAGACATATGAAAATTTGTTACATTACCTAAATGTTATTAAAAACATTACTCCAAATATTTAAAATGCCTTCAAACATAATTCTCAGTTGGAGAACAGCTGACTGAAAAAGTATAAAATTTTTAGTATCTGCTAGATATTTTGTACATAACTTAAAATTCTGATTTATTACTGTAACTTTGTTTTTTATTTCTTTTGGGAATTTTCTTTCTGTTTTCCTACTTAGACAGAAAAGATTATGCTTTTCTAGAAACATGTCAAACGTGACCTACTTCAAGCCTCTCGGTACGCAGTTTCTATTTCTTCTTTTTTTCCGATATAGGGACATGGTAATAATAAAGTAGTTCTCATTAGCATACGTTTAAAAAAAGATCCTCAGATGGCACGGTAATACAGTAAAGGGGAAAAACAATTATTCACTATGAAATGGCTCAAAATGGCATGTTTTCAAACTAATACAGCTCATGGAGTTTTGAAGTGTCTAATGGGGTCACCCTAACTGCTGAGCGCACATGAACATGTGTTTGAATAACCTCAGCAGTGCTATTTCTGAACCTTCAGAGTATGCAGTAAATGGTCTTCATTCCAGTTGCAATATTTTTTTATTATCAAGCTTCAAAACTTCAAGCCACAGACACTTCAATCTATATGAATTGCAGACAGTTTTACCATGCTGTAAACATCAAGTATTAGAAGTTACATCTCTGCCCTGACATAAATTCTTCCCCATTCGAGCGATGTGACAACGTCTTATTATTTTTATTTAGTGTCGCTTCACTATATCTGTACCTGCAATTATTTTATTCAAGTTTTCAAATAAGGTTTATCTCAGAGGAGTCAGTCTATGGTCATGCATTGCCACAGTGGGACACACAGATGTTTGTTTTTTTTAAAGGTATCAAAGGTTAAGACTAAAGTGCTGAATGTAAATAGTCTGAGTTCATTTATTTCTATAAGAAACAATGTAGCCTTATTTTCAGTGCAAAATATGTGTTCGGTGCATCAAGGGAACGTCTGTGCATCAGGTGTCATGTCAAAATAATATGAGTAGAAAGGGTTGATGATAAAAGAGATGCTTACGTCTCGCAAGACGCTTATTTAATACTAAACTTTGATTACACATGAGATTAAGCGAGTATTTAGCAAACACAAGTGTCTCTTTATCAAAAACTATTATGAAGCGTCTGTAGCAGGAACATATTTGACATGACAGCTATTATGGCAACTCATAACTGTGCAAATCATGCCAGTAGATTTCATAATATACATTAAACTCGTGTCACTCACAATACGACTTTGCATTTACATCAGGCATTGCTGCCATAAAATGAAACATTGCATTAACTATATGATCTTAAAACCATTTCTCAATCTCTGTTTTAACAATAAAAAAAATTTTCCCCATGGCTTCACTACACGTAAATGCTTTACTAGGTAAGTGCCACATGGCTACATTCATATGACTGTATCGGGAATTTTCATTTCATTGTGAATTATTTCTTCAAGTACAGTATATTTAGGTGAACCTATGCATGTGTTTTATGGGAGTGTCTGTTTTGCCCCGAGTGACTCCTTCCTACCGACTCCATATGCTCCCGCTGAAACAGAAATCCTGGGAGGCAGCAGGAAGATAAGCAAGCGAGGAAGTACAAAATATAATGGAACTACATACTACACTGCAAAGCAAACGCATTCCTTCTGATTCTCCTCCAGTGAAGATCCAAACTAAGATAAGAAACTCTACAGATAGGTTGAACACAGCAGAGAACATGAAAAAGTTAACAAGAAAGGTTTCCGTTGGGTATTGACAGTAGATACACCAGGCTAGATTATTTGTTTCTTACAAACTGTTTGGAAAAGAAATGAAAAGGTCAACACTTGTAAAGGAACAGGAGAAATCGGCGTGCCAGCTTCAACGGAGATCTGAATCGATTGGATGGCTGGGGGTTGACTGAACACCACTGGGAGTCCTGAAGGACATCCTATGACTCTGACAGCCCATGTAATGAATAGTAATTAATACGCAAAGGAATTTGCTTCATGAGTAATACTAAAATCTGTTCCTCCAGACAAGGAATAAGTGATGAGATTTCTTACTCAGCAACTCAGGTTGAAAGAAGCAGAGGATCCTGACACGAGGGGCCAAAGTCCAGACAACCGTGAACTTTTGAAGAAAATCTCTTTTGTAGTATCTTAAGCATTGCATTTTTAATAGTTTTTGTTTCAGAATGAATTCTGCTGATGAACTGTGGTTATGCAAGAAGATGTTTAAAACAAAAACTGTCCAATGCAAGCAAAGCCAGCTGAATATATGATAACTGAGGATTCCCTACTAAAAATAATGAAATATCGAGTCTTCTCACAAGAGCGTTTCTTGATCTTCTTCTATGCTTCATGCTAGAGAAAGAGAGCGAGGACTCAATGGCTTTGGTTTATTTGAAGCTGTGCTGAATTGCAGCAACAGAAGCATTCTTTCTCGTGTGTGTGCCTCTGGTTTGTGTTGTCTTTTATGCATCCAGCGGTCTGAATAAGGACTACAAAACAAAATCTGTTCATTTGATAGTATGCAGAATGTGACTGTTGAATTATTAGTATTATTATTAGAAGTAGCTTTTATGAACAGAATTAGTGAAATTGATCTGAACTTCGTGTATGTTTTTATGTTGATGTCTTTCTTTGTTCAGTCGAGAAGAAATTATGTTTTTTGAGGAAAACATTGCAGGATTTTTCTCATTTTAATGGACGTTAATGGACACCAACAATTAACACTTAAATCAACACGTAACAGTTTTTTTCAACAGAGTTTCAAAGGACTATAAATTATCCCAAACTAGGCATAAGGATCTTATCTAGCGAAACGATTGTCATTTTTGACAATAAAAATAACAAATATACACTTTGAAAGCACAACTTCTCGTCCAGATCCGGTCGTGATGCGCCACGCAATACGTCATGACGTCAAGAGGTCACAGAGGACGTACGCGAAACTCCGCCCCAGTGTTTACAAGTGTGTTGAAAGAGGACGGTTCCTACGTTGTTATATGTCAACTGATACTAATTAATGTCTTTGTGTCAGTTTATTGTTTACAATGGTCCGCAAATGTGCGTTTTATATATGTAACACGTGACCTCCCTACGTCACTACGCATTTACGTTAGGTCGCGCTGGACCGGATCTAGACGAGAAGTTGTGCTTTAAAAGTGTATATTTGTTATTTTTATTGTCAAAAATGACAATCGTTTCGCTAGATAAGACCCTTATGCCTCGTTTGGGATCATTTAGAGTCTTTTGAAACTACGTTGAAAAAAACTGTTACGTGTTGAGTTAAGTGTTAATTGTTGGTGTCTATTAAAGTCCATTAAAATGAGAAAAATCCTGCAATGTTTTCCTCAAAAAACATAATTTCTTCTCGACTGAACAAAGAAAGACATCAACATTTTGGATGACATGGTGGTGAGTAAATTATCTGGATTTTTCTTTTAAGAAAATGGAATATTCCTTATCCAAGCTACATACACAAATTTCTTGCAATTAGTATAACATTGGAAGGAGACCAATAGCTGCAAATTAAATATATATATAGATTATATAGATAGATAGATGACTTATGTACAGTGAAATTTTTCTAAAAGATTGCTTTACTGTATATAAAATGAAATGAAATGCTTTTAAATGCAGAGAGTTTGTAATACAATTAGGTTACAGATAGGATCAGGCACACTTTTTGGACGAATGCATGCCTTTTGTACACTTTTACACAATACATATTGTTGTAAATGCAAGACACAACTGAGGCAAGATTACATTAACATAAAAAGAACAGCAGGTTGACAGATTAAAAGCAGTGCAGTCTAGGGGAGAGGGTGAGAGCTTTTAGAGATCTGGCCACTCGGAGGAAGTGGTTTGGGGGGAGATATATCGGCACCACCAAAATACATATATATTCTTCTTTAATGTCAGTCACCACCTGAAGATCCTTTCCTTCACAGTCATATATGCAACAATTGCTTAAAATATTGTTGCATTTGCAACAAATTAAAGTGCACCTATTTCATTGATAAAAAAAAATTATTTTGTATTTGGTATAATATAATGTGTTCACATGGTTTATGGTTAAAAAACACATTATTTTCCACATACCGTCCATTTTTGTAGCTCCTGGTATTCCAGTCTTCCTAAAAAGCACTGATTTTTATACAAAGCCCATCGATTTGAAATCAGCTGTGTTACTGATTTGCCAGCTAATCTGTACGTTGTGATTGGTCTGAATACCTCTGACACCAGCCGGAAATGTAATGCTCCTTACCATGTTTGAAAGATTCGCTCACAATGCAATGCTAACAGGAGTTAATTTACAGGCTGAGTCCGAAGCGAGAGGAATTATGATTATGGCAGTCTTGTCCACGCCAACAGGCCCAGGAAGTAAACTGTTGCCTACAATCCTTGTGTTTGTTGTGATCCAAGAGATTTCATTAGAAACGATAACTCGTGTCATTGTTTACTTTGGGGTTTGTACCTTTTGCATATCGTTAACTTGTACTAATACACACTTACACACCGACGGAATTGTAAATTGTGAATCGGAGGATAGGTGCTCTTTACGACACTTCTATTACATCATTACATAACATTATCTTTTGTATTGTTATTACAGCTAATTGAATTGAAAATATATCATCTGCTGAGAGGAAGTAAGTGAAAAAAAGCACTGACATAAAGGACATGAGCGACGGTGTGTGAAAACAAATTCTACTTTTGTAAGTGAGCTTCATGCATGCCCGGAGAGCCAGCGTGTGGCAGAGTGAAGCGCTTGCAGTCAAGGGCAGTTTGGTCACTGTGACTGCCCCAGAATGAAGCCTCCCTTAAGATGTCCAAAGACTGGCTGTCTTTCAAGAACTGCTATCGGAGGGCTCATCTAATCCAAAGTGTCAGCAAGAGAAACAAGGACACACAAAATGTGTGCTAGAAACTGATCCATATGAAACTATTGTCAGAATCCTGCAGGGAGAAAGAGAAGCGGGGAGGAGTGGATCAAGTCAAGTAGAATGCAAATCCAGCCGAGTGCTAAAACATCCTTTGGGAGATGAGAATGTCACAAGTACAGGAAATGAAAACTGGATGACAGATTTTGGTCATAGGAGCGAATTGTTACAACCAACATTTCTCATTTTAAAATGTTCACATACTGTTAAATGGTACACTGAAAAAAATGATTCATTCAATTTACTCATTTTTTTTTTTTAAGATTAGTGGTTGCAATCAATTTATTTATGCTACAAAAGTTTTGTATTTTATTTTTCAGTTTATTTGTTTAAATGTAGCTTAAATACATTTGATTGCAACCACTTACCTTAAAAAAATTAAGTATATTGAATGAATATTTTTTTCCAGTGTACACACACACACACATATATATATATGCTTAAAACATATTTTCATAGTTATTGTATTTTATTTACATACTATTCTAAAGTTTATTTCATTGTTATTATAACACACAGTTTTTATATCTACCAACAAGCATAGCAGGATTAGCATTAGCATTTTAATTGTTTTTTTAGTTCAAGTAATCCTATATTAAAAAAATATGTTTCCCTTTCAAGGGGCCATCAACACTGGGGAATGCCATATAGCATTGTACCAGACAGAGTGTCTTGTTCTCTTTCTCAGGGAACCGAGGTTGCGTACTTAACCGTCTCTGTTTGTATACAGTATAAAGATCAGTTTCATTCACCATGTTCCCAGAATGCACTGAGGCATTGAATATTTAACATGTTTTGATTGTCTGAGTAATTATGTAATATACAATTGTGTCTTGTAACGTTATGATGTCTCATGAGTGTTTAAGCAAAAAGCATTTACTGTATGTGATGTTGTCAGTAATTTAAAGGTGCAATGTGTAGCTTTCAGAAGGATCTCTTGACAGAAATGCAATGTAATATGCATAACTATATTATCAGTGGTGTATAAAGACCAATACAGTTCCAATACAGGAACTGTATTGTTTTTATTTAGAATGAGACGTTTTTATAAACATACACATGGAAGTCGCTGTCGTGTTTCTACAGTAGCCCTAAATGGGCAAACTGTTCTACTTGGTTTCGTACCTTTACCTCAGATGATGACATGTTTGTCCTGTGGCAGCTTCTGTTTGCGTTACAAAATAACCCAAGTGTTACATATACATTTCTTATATAAAATATGAGTTGAGACAGATAATATTGACCTATATCCAACAGTAAATAAAGGTAACAGTTTGCATACACTGGTACCTGAACTTAAGTTGAACAATCTAAGTGTTATTTAATCTAAATAGGTCATATGCTCTAAAAAATGCTGGCTTATAGCTGGGTCAAAAAGGGACAACCCAGCCCAATGCTGGCTTGTTTTAACCCAAAATGATGGGTGGTTTTAACCTATTTTTGGGTCAAATATAAACATTTTCTGGGTTTATTAATCCAATGGTGTTTTGATCCAACACTGATTAAAAATACCCCAGCATTTTTTAATGTGCATTCACACCAGCTGCGTTTCAAATTCGCGTCTACCGCGTCTAGTTTGCCGCTTGAACATTTTAAGTTCCCAGATAGCAGAAAATATCCGCATGGCTTCTTTATGCCCCAAGCTGTCGGCTATATGTGCGTCCCGCTGGCGGGGATGAAACTTTTGCCGCCGAATACGTCACTCCCATTTGTTGCGAGATGCCGCCAGCATGCAGCCGGCGGACCGACTGCTTAATTTATGCAAAAGCGGCTGCCGCTGGCGGTCCGCCGTCAGACCTGTTTGCGATTACGCCCTTATGGCGCTTACTGCCTCCAGAGCACCGCCGGTGGTCCGCCGACTCATTGCTATCTGGGTTTACGCGCTGAAAGCCGCGCGTGAAATTCTAGTCATCCACACATTCATGTGAAAATTCACGTCATGGGAGGGGCTTCTGCGACTCCGCTCGCTTCCTGTAATCACGTCATTTCTAGAGCAAGCTCCTGATTGGTTAACCCGGCGCGTTAAAATTTTTCAACTGCGCCATTCGCACAACTAGACGCACAAATGAGGCGGAATCACATGTACCTTGCCACGCAAAAGGCTTCATTTGTGCCACGAGACCTCCAGATGCATCTTTACATTGATTTAACATTGAAATCACTTGCGCTTGACGCCTCTACGGCGGCTGGTCTGAACGCAGCATTCGAGTGTACAATTGCTAATTAAAGCAATGTGCTTAAAATAAATAAATTAAATCAGTTCCAAAAAGAAAACAAAATATGTAAACTGTTGCTTTAATTGCTTCAGACTCCTTGAACACCTAAATTTGACAGTGTAATATACACTATTTTGTATATAAAATCTAGCCTATAAACTGCAACATGTTTGCAGTTTTCTCTATGTGCATAGTTTTCAGAATCATAACTGGCACCTTTAAAGCATTAGTGTGCTCTGATCATAAGTATACTGAAGAACTTCTCTACAGAGTGGCAGAGTTTCGCTAAACAAGATCAACAGCTTCGATCTTTTACAGTTCTCAGAATAAGCAGTGCAAGAAGAGACAAGTCATCCGTATCAAACCTTGTTTTTTTTCCTCAGAGCTTAAGAGATGGATCAAAGACTTGTTTGTGTTATTTTGTGTTTTTTATTGCTTTTTTGCTTCTATTAAAGCATTAAAATGCAAACATGTGCGTGTTCAACAAATTACAGTATACATAAAATAGGAGCAGAGTTGTGGATGGATGTTATATGTTATCATTTAATGTTTGGAAAACAGGTATGTTGTTTATATTGTAAACTAATAAGCTTCTCTAAACATAGAATCTGACAAGTACAAAATATGTGAAACATCAGAAACTTTCTTTTGCTTGTTTTCAATCACATTTTAGCTCTTACACAAACCCTTTGAAAAGTGTTCCCTCTTTTAAATCTAAACAGCTTAGAGGACTTTTCACAGGTTTTAACGTTAATTGGAGTTTCTTTGGGTGGATTGTATATTCCACAAATACACAATGTATGGGCACAACAGAAACAAACATCTGAAAATAAAATGAAACACTAGAAAACAAAAATAACTAGGTGATCCTCGGATGCTATGTTCATTATTTACAGAGAATTGCCCTGATGAGGAGCAAGCGACTTGGGGCCTTTTTACACCTGTTCACTTCATGTGTTTTCTCTGGTCGGATAGCTATCTGATTTATTTTAAAAAATCAATTTGATTTTCTATTATTTATGCACTATTCATTACTCCGCCTTAAAAAAACTAAGGGCAGCACTTATTGTATGTTGGGCAAGGGCATGAGCTGGGTCGTCAGTACAGAGCAGCAGAAGAGTAATGCTGCGTTCACACCAGCCGCGGTAAAGGTGCAAGCACGAGTGATTTCAATGTTAAGTCAATGTGAAGCAAAAAAGTCAACATTTTTCAATTCACATGTTTGCCGCGGCACCGCTCAATTCGCGCCATTCACATTCATATGGCGCGAATTGAGGGTTGCCACGGCAAACACGCAAGTTGAAAATTTTTGACTTTTTTACTCTTCTGCTGCTCTGTACTGACGTGCCGTGTTAACCAATCAGGAGCTTGCTCTAGTAGTGACGTGATTACAGAAAGAGAGCGGAGTCACAAAAGCCCCTTCCATGACGCGAATTTCTGCTGGACTATACATAGCATTTATTTAGAAAATTGTTTCACAAAATCCAAGCTGAAGAACAGACATTTAATCTGGAAAGGCAAGTTATTATAAACAATAGCACACAGAACAGCAGGCTGAGGTGTCTGTACGTTAACATAATGCAAACAGTTATTTACAGGATACACAATAGCATACTGAACGTACCTGGAAGGCTGAATATGTTAATTGAACAGAACAAGCCAACACGCATCCAGTTCGCAGGCTTGCAATTCCACATCACTGAATTCATTGAATTACATAAAATCAGGAGCAGCATATAGTGGACTCTTGCGGCTGTAGACGGTAATGTTGTCTCTTGGTTCATATGTCAAAATTAATTCATACTGACTTACAAGTTGCACTTATCTATAAGTCGCAGGACCAGCCAAACTATAAAAAAGTGTGACTTATAGTCCGGAAAACAGGGGGATAAATGCGTAACAAAAGGCTCTCTCAAAGTTTTATTTCTTTGTTTAATATAATCGAGTTTGTCATTTGACTACTTTTTGGTTCTAGAAAGTTTTTTAAACGAATGCCGTCACTGTCACGATACGTAGAACAGGTAAGAGGATGCAGACGCAAGTTACCAAAAACATATATTTATTTTCAAATAACACTAAGCGAATGAAACAAACAGGCAAGCAGTTAGACAAGAACGTATACAAAAACACTAAGGACTCCTAGTGACAATGCTAACACATCATAATCAGAGTTAAATGTCTTGTGAGTATTTTGTGACCGTGAGCGTCTCTTTTATCATAAACGGTTTTGATATGGTGCGGCAGGCACTTATTTTGACAAGACACATGATGCACATGGTTCACATGACACAACAAACACATATTTTTGAAACACTAGCAACACACATGACACTCCAAACACTTATTTTGAATTCGCGCCACTCCTAAGAGCAGTCACCAGCCGCCAGTGGACGTAAGTAGCTTTATGTATTTACACAAAGTGGTTTAAGCGATCGGATTTTAATCATTTCTGTAACATTGAATAAGTGTGTACAACCAATAAAGATGTGAGAATAATTTTTTGGAGAACAGCGTTACTACATTGTTAATTTCTACAGTGATTTATCATATTATGCTTGATAAGCAGTGGTGCACTGTAAAGTATTGTAAAGCAAACCCTCATGGGCATTTAGTTTGTAATACATGATTTATTTACTAAGTATGTTGTATGTACAACTATGAATAATGTGAATAATGAGACATGATGTGTTTCTGGAAGTGTTATTTTCTTTGTGGGCGGGAATGAATTCCTTAAGCTGTAAAACTGAGAACCAGAAGAGCATCTCAAATGAAGACAGATGCAGTGAGACTTGAATGCATAAACACCGCCTAAACTGCAGAAAGCCACTGAGTAATGTTCAGTATTTTTTCACTCAACAACAAACATCAGTTTCTGGCTCTCTTACAGGTGGATGTTTGATTGTAGTGTATGCCGCTGTACTGCCCTGCTGTTTTGTGGTTTCTAAGCTTTCTCCCCTGTTAAAATTCTGCACATTGCCTCCATACAGAGCTTACTGAGATAAAAGACCTTCACTTATTCTCTCTCTCTCTTTCAAACTCACAGCCTGGCCTGTTCTTACCTAGCGCTGGCATTTTAGAGAGGAAAATAATTAAATGTGTCCCTTGGACTAATTGAATTAATATGCCTGAAGTCACAAGTATTTAGTGAGATTATTAATTAATGTGAACCTGTTGCTGAATTGAGGTAATGAAGCCGTTGACATGTAAATGTGATCAATCATATAATGACTTGCTTGGAATTCTTGTTTAAAGTAGGCTTCTGTCCTAGAGCAAACATCTCCAGTAACACGTGTTTCACCAAGAATTAAAAGGCCATCAGAGTGGACCCCTGAATAACAATAAGATACTTGACACATATGCTGAAAGGGCACAGCAGTTATAGAAGTGTGTGTAGTTTGCAATTTATATTCATGGCAATTTATATTCAAGGAAAAAAGTAATATACCAAAGCATCAAAAAATAAAAGCAAGCATAACATACAGTTCAAAATACCAATTTCCCCAAACTCAGCTTCTTTAAAAATGCAATTAACTTTACTTCCGTATTTCTGAGTAAAACGTTATATCACTTTAGAAAAATAGTGGGTGTGGCTTGTGTTTTCCACTGTGAATTGATTGGGTCTAGAAAAGTACAGTAGGCGTTTCGTTTAGAAATGGAAGCAGACTGACAGTGTCTGAAGAGAAAACTGATGTCATCAGCATGACGTATTTTTGCAAACGCTGCAATTTCATTGGCCAACACGAGGTCAGAGTTTGGGGGGCAGGGGGCACTGCCCCACTACACCAGAGCCAGTTATGATTTTGTCTGAGAAATAAATGGAATACATTTTTTACAATATTTTATAATGTTATTTATCTTATCTTATTATATTAGTAGGTAGACTGAGTAACTTAAAGCTAAAAGACTCTTAATTTATTTAGACCACATTTAAAAACCAACAAGCCCTACTCTCTCGTTGTTCTCGAAGTAATGTATTGCAGTTCCTCGGTCTGCCAGTAGGTACACCCCAAAGCACAAACGTAAAACTCTGCCTATGAGTGTGATGTGCCAGCAAGACCATAAAAGGGCAAGGCGATGAGGCAGTTGACTCTACTGCACATCCCATGGTTGTCATGGCTGCTATGGTTGTCATGAAGAGGCATCTGAGGCTCAGCCTTGTGGGTATTTCGGTAGAAAGATACTGTAAGTCTAAAATCTGAGGAGTCTGTGACATAGATGCCCTTTATTGATCTTGTTGATGTGTCACACACTATGTCACCTGTTTGTATATGTGACCCGTCATGGAAACCAGTGACAAAAGTCGGCAGCACAATTTTCGAGATAATGAGAAACAAAGTTTTTTTTTTTGTGTGATTTTCGTTTTATTGCAGAATCTGCAAAGGACATAACGTTTTCAATGGCGCTGTTTGGATTACCTATTATACTACCTCCCTATTTTAAATACAAACTTTGAAGGCAGGTTCATGTGTTTAACGGAACGTAAATTACCCGAGTGTAATCCCATACACCCTTACATGTTACGATGTAAATAGTCCTCAGATTGTATATTATATTCTATTACCAGACGTTCATGCGAAATCTGATGTAAACAATAGACTATATATCTATATTTCACGGATTATACGCATTTGTGGACAAACATGGTCATTGGATTATTCACACATTTGAAACAGACTGGATGCGACTTGTGATTCCCACAAAGGTAAAAAGTTATTTTTTTTCACCCAGACTTCTGTCATAAAATACTACATATGATGCTAGAACATCTGTATCTCAAAACGGCTTTACATGGCGTATGGCTTAGCTAAATGACATGTAAATGAGCCCTAATGTCTCTCCAGGCAGGGGAAAGTGTTAACTTTTCTTTCTCAAATATCTCGGCATTCTCTTTCTTGAATGTGTTATATTCAAATGGCTACAACTTCTCCAAATCTTATCAGATGTGTTACACATTGTTGGAAAGCTTAGAAACTGCACTTTCAGAATCTGTGAATAACTCAAAATGCCCCAGATCCGACTTGTGTCCCTACTTTCCGTGACTGGTCACATATGTGCTTTAGACATCCAGTGTTTTTTTGTTTGTTTGTTTGTTTGTTTTGTTTTTTGAGGCATTCCCATAGCATCAACCTATGAAACGGTGCTTTATTTGACAGCATTATGGGAAATATAATTTGTTGTTTGGATATTTATTGTGCATACAGTTCACAAAGTAAGAGCACATCTGTGGCTGAAACTGCATACTCGCTGAGTACCTACTTAACTAATGCTAAAAAAGTACGTACATTCGCGTTAGTATGGCCATCATCCGCCATGATGACGTTATCATGTGACCTTTGACGTAGTAGCCTTGTTCAAGTTCATGCGGCACCACAAGAACCGACAGGACAATGACATCACAATACCGCAAGAGCGAATCGAAATCAGACATCTCCGTATGATTTCTGGAATCGCGCTCACAGTACTTTGATGTCATCCTCCTGTTGGTTCTTGCAGCAGTGCATGAACTCGATCAAACCCATGAAAACGTATGCGTTTGTATGAGGGACAGGTGCACTAACACCTGATTGCATCAGTAACTTGACAACTCTACAATGTTTGAAATGTCTGGATTAAGGAGAGGTCGGGCAGCTGCTCAATGATCTCGCCCTTTGGAGAAAACCTGTTGGTTTTATACTCTGAAAAATAATTAATAATAAAGATCTCTCTAATGCTGCATTTACACAAGCCGCGGTAGATGTATCAAGTGCGAGTGATTTCAATGTTAAGTCAATGTGAAGATGTGACACACGTCTGGAGGTCTTGCGGGGCGGATAAGGCGTTTGCCGTAGAACGGTAGACGCAATTCCGCCTCATTCGCACGTATGGCGCGGTTTCTGTGAATGGTGCTTTTTGTGCATTTTGCATTTGACGCGAATTTGCGGCTGACACCCGAGTTGAAAAATTTGAACTTTGGCAGATTTTCGCAATGCGTTAACCAATCAGGAGCCTGCTTGCTGCTGTGGCAGCAGCCTTGCCCGGAGTCACCCATTCATCATGAAGGCTTGATATTGTCCGTAAGCAGTCACCTGGAGCTATACGACACAAGTTCTTATTTCTATAGAGACAGGAATAAAAAGGACCTCGCTTGGAAGACTGTCAGTGAGGACATTGGGCAACCTGGTAAGTTGTAAATACCCATTTCACTTTTGAGTCACGTGACGTTTATCGACCCGCGCTGTTTATTTTCCCCCTATATTAAGGAGACTATCCCCTCCCACAAGCAGCGGATTTTGCCTCTGACGCGCGTCAAATGCTTGCTTTTTCTGCGCATCTACTTTTGCTCTTAAGCAAAGTTGTATATATATATATTTTTTTTTTAAATCATCTACCATCTGTTTAAGATAAAAAGAGACCTGAAATCCATGCAAAGAATGTGGATATCACTCACCAGATGTGTTTTATTCATGGACTGTCCTGCAAAGCGTCTGTTGTGCTCCTTTAGTGCCCATTTAGTGTCCTTATTATTTCCAGTTAAACCCATCATTGATTTGTGTATACTTAGTAAACTAAATTATTCATATTTAAATACTCATAATCCTACATTTTTTATCAAGTCATCTTAGAAAATTAGCCAGTTTCCTCCTCCTACTTTCTTAATGTAGTTGATCACAATGGTTTGTTGCACCATCTTACAATAAAAGCCTTTTTAAAAGCCTACAACACATCATTCACAAAATATTCCTTGGTGACATGTAATACAAATGTGTCAGACTAGACTTCCCTTTCATCCTTTTCGGTTCATGAACTGCTTGTCCTTTCTCGTTCACTACATCACCCCTAGCTGCATACATTTCATTTTTTCTTTATATGTATTTGCTCAGCACACAGACAGAAGAAAATACAGTACCATGAAACTTTTGGCACATGTGTGATAGTGTGAAGTCCTAAATCCTTGGAGATCAGATTAAAGATAGGAGCGAAGTAAAGCTCTAGCAGACAGCACGACAGCTCTGTGCAACTGCGGGGGTCAGAAATGTGGATAACTGAGAACAGAGTGATATCTATAGCAGATTCATGAAGAGACAGTTGCTATCTCTGCCAAACCAGCTCTAGGCTGTCACATTATTTAAGGGGCAAAAACAAACAGCGCTGTGTAAGGTCAAGGAACGGTTCATTCATACTGTATAACATTGTATCTTGTATGTGCAGATATTAGGACCTTGAGTTCTAGGTTATTTGTTAATAAGGAACAGTGTTTGAGAATGTTAATTTCAAAGTAATTGTGTAATATTCAATTACTATAAAATGTAACACATTTTGTGGGATGGATCAAACGACTCCCTTGACATCAGCGCCTCTTCCCATCTCTGGCATCGGTCAACTGTAACAGGAGTGATGAGAGGTGCTGAACCTTGACAACATTTC
The DNA here is from genome assembly GCF_030506205.2 of Paramisgurnus dabryanus. NCBI lineage: Eukaryota > Metazoa > Chordata > Actinopteri > Cypriniformes > Cobitidae > Paramisgurnus > Paramisgurnus dabryanus. Next base: position 31,418,511 of record NC_133342.1, on the reverse strand, counting down.
AAAAATTAAGCCTGATCACTACTGCCTTTTTAATTTTTTATGTGCATGCACACATGCAAAGGATAGAAACAGGATGGAATTCCTCCCGGACAAGAGTTGGCTGTAATTGAGCACACATTATGGATTTCATAGTGCGTTGCCCAGGACGTAGTCTCAGCCTCAGACGTCACGCCTACAGAATGCTGTCTAAACGTCTGATGTTTATCATACACTTTCCTGGAAACTCTGTGGAAATGTGGAATTTGTCTTTTGATTAGTTGAAATAAACCGGATTTCCAGGAGATTAGTTTCGGTCTCTGGAAAACAAAGCTCTGACGTTCCATTGAGTCGTGTTCATGTGGATGATAATGACCAGTTATCAGCTAAACATTGGATTCTCAAAAATATGCAAAGTTCGCGGCATAGATGTCCAAGAGTTTAGCTTGAGGCAGTTAGTGCAACCAAAAAGTCTCCTGAATTGCTTTTAGGTGTTACAAAGTGCAGAGATATGCTTCAAACAGATGTTTACCAGGAAGGTCTCATTGGTGTGGCATGTCAGTCAAGCAGCCTCGTGGGTGGGCTTAGTCCAGAAAAAGCAGCAAAAAAACACGAGACCTTCAGTATTGGCTACAGGAGACAACCCTGGACGCATACCCCTCTCTTTCCGGGGACTTAAGGTGATGCTAGTCACAAAAAGATGCCATTGCCTTGTTCACGCATAATGTGCAGGCAACAAGACTCCACCCCTTACCTGCACCAAACCCATTCAGAGTCTTATCTCACTGTCTTCTCTACGGAAACTTTAATCCAAATTTTGAACACTTGTGTTTATTTTACATGTAAACTGCCTGGTTCCACACCTATTGTCCACCTGACGAAGGTTACATTGTTACTTTTAGTTAGTGTCTATTATTATTACAGTGATGTTTAGAAAAGACACTAAAACAGTCACTCAGAAGATAAACATGACAAGTGTTACAATAATAGTATTTGCTAACTTATTAGTTTATGCCTGCTTATAACAGATTGAAAATTAAACTTTAAGTCTTCCTTACTAATAACTTACAGTATGTTATCTCAAACAGAGAAGTCATTGCTGTAGGTATGAACATTAAACCTTTTATGGTTGACATGGAATACAATTATGCGCAATCTTTGACTATTTAAGTACAATAAGTTTCGCCAACCTTCCCACACAGTGTTACTTCTTACATAAACAGTCACACAGGTCTAAACCTACACTTACTGAAACCCACACAATGGCTAAAAAACAACACACTGTCAGATGCTTTGGAAAAACATTGCAGTTATTTCTGAGTAAGTGTAACAAAGTTGAAGACTCTGGAAGATGCAGAATAACTCAAAAGGGCAAAAGAACACATGCACTTAGACTAGTTTCTGTTTCCAGTGGTTTCACTGTATTCACACACCATTTTTATACTGTGACATTTGAGGGACCAGATATATTTATTTCTAAATATTTCTTTGCAGCTTTTATATGTGAGGGCATAATGCTTGCCTACACTGCTGTTTTAGCACGTATGGCTGAACTCAAGCTCCTCTGGCTGAAATAGAGCAGTGCCAAACACCACTCCAGGACCCTATACCATGAAGTCGGTTTAGTTTGGTTAGCCATTAAGTTTAGGATTAGTTTGTGCAAATCTTGGGTTTTGGCTATCATGAAAATAGCTTGTACCTACAAGGCCTGGTCACATTGGCCTGGTTTTGTCAACTTGAAAGTAATCCTGTAAATCTAAGTATGTTTAAACATTTTCATGGTACAGGCCACTGCTCACATGATTTTGCTTAATTATGCTATTTCCTTTCTCTAAAAAAAGTACTTTAATATAATTTGGGTTGGTTACACTTTATTTTGATAGTCCACTTTAGACATTCTACTAACTATAAATAACTTTGCAACTACATGTCAACTAACTTTCAATAATTTGCAACTATACGTCAACTAACTGTCATTAGAGTATTAGTAGACTGTAAGGGTTGGGGTTAGGGAAGAGGTTTGGGTTAGTGGAATAAGTTGACATGCACATGCAAAGATACTTATAGACAGTTGAATGTCTGTTGAGATATCATCGCAATCAAGTGTTAGTAGATATTAAGCAGACAGTTTACTAATTATCTAAAGATTGGTAGTTGATAAGTAGTTGATAAGTAGTTGCAAAGTTTCTTATAATCAGTAAAATGTCTAAAGTGGACTATCGAAATAAAGTGTTACCTTTGGGTTTATGTGCTTTTCAAGTTTTGCATTGTGGCAAAGCAGCTTTACAGAAAATACAAATTAGTAAAGACAGTAGAGACCATAGAGTAGGGATGTGCCCGAAGCCGAATACATTATTCGGAAGGGCACGGATAATGGCTTCAAAACAAATAACGAATTCATCCGAATAACAGAAAAATATTCGGCCAGACATAATCACGTGTTTACTGGAACAGCGCTAAATCATAAACCCCTTAAAGCACAAATAATGTGTGTGTGAAGTGAATGAGTGCAATCTATGAAATGACATGAATGACATTTTCTTCTTATTTCCTTATTTAGAAACCGGAGCTGTTTTGGAATTAGTTTAAAAACGCTGCTAATATCAAACTTTTTTAACCTAACTGTAAAAAATGACCCTTTAAGTTTTTTATTTTTTATTTAATTACACCAGACCAGAAAACCTTGATAAAATGCTGCACTCTGATAATATTCGTTAATAACTCCGTGTCTCCGTGTGACTTCGGTCACAGATGATCTTTTAATTACTTTAAGTTAAAGCAAGCTTCATTGTCAATCTAGGTGAATATAAAATAAACAAGTAAATAGATAAAAATATGAAAATGTAAAGCAAAATTGAAACTGAAGATGACATGAAATGCAATTAACATAAAAATAAAGTATAAATAAAATCTTTCTAATTACCTTATTTTTAAAAACTAATTTTGCTTGTTTTGAACTAGGTCAAAACTGATTTTTAAATAAAAGAGCATACTGTTATTTGACATTTTAAACGAATATCTGATTATTTATTAATTTAGACGAAGATTAATGAGAAAGTTTTTTAAACAATTTGTTCTGTTCGCGCAAACGATGTATGGACATAGATAATAATGAGCTCAGCAAGTTTGTTGTAATGCTTATTATGCTTTCGTAAATTCTTGTCAAAACCGTTGTTTTTGAACTATTCTGTCAGTGCACATGTGTCTGTGCATTGCGTTTCGGATCTGTCAGTCAGCGCGAGTATTGTCGATCTTAATTACTTTTTTGACATAAATCAGTCCCGAATTTATCACTCTTAATAATTCTTTAAACATCAAGCAAGTCCTGCATACTCCCACCCAAATAGGGGCATCTGTGGGCTATTTTGAGCTGTAACTTCACAGACACATTCTGGACACAACTGAGTAGGGTGGCCATTCGTGCCAGTTCTACCAATGCGACTTCCGGAGAACGCACCAAAAAACAGGTTCAGGACGTGTCCGGAGGAACTGGCAGGAATGGCCACCCTACAACTGAGACTTATATTACATCTTGTAAAAATGGGCATAATAGGTGCCATCCAAAATGACTTCTTTTCTTCAGCCGAACACATTTAGAGTTAAATAAATAATATCCTGGCTCTTTTCAGCCTTGTTGTGCCACTGAATAGTGGCCGTGTGTTCAGCACACTAACTCCATGTAAGCGTGTAAGAGGATTTTGCATGTTTCGTGACTGCATGTTTTGTCACAATGCATACTGCATGGTAACAGAGACAGATCCTTGTGTACCGAAATGGAGCTGCCGTGCCATCATTTTAAATATATTAAGTTTATTTATTTGTAAATATAATGTCAAATATGTTATTAGAGGGAATGCACACCAAGGCATTTACGCTGACAGTCGACATATATGTACTCCAATTGTTTCCAATGGAAGCACCGCACTTTTAAAAAACTCCAGCGGCTGATGAGCGCCAAAGGTTGAAAAAATTTCAACTTTGGGTGAAACGCTCTGCTCGTCAATGTCACTCCTCACTCGGCCGTCCAATCACAGCGGAGGAGGGGTGGGACAAATATCACAACAACCAACCGGCACATCGTTCAATAACTGATAAACTGATTTGCAGCATCCATGTGTTATTAGTTTTGAGCGGTTGTTTTCTGGGAATAACAAACCTGCAGTGTTGGGTAAGTTACTCAAAAAAAGTAATCCACTACAAATTACTAATTACTACTTTAAAATTGTAATTTGATTACATTACTGATTACTACATGCAAAAAGTAATCTAATTACTAATTACTTTACTTTTAAGTTACTTTGACAACATCAAATGTAAAAAACTACAAAGTGAAACTGTCAGAAACAAGGACAGATAAACCCAAACGCAGTGTTAATGTGAAAATGTTTCTTGTAACATTTGAAAACAGTAATGATTACAGTGCATATTTGAATGCTTAAAGCTATTTTTGGTGTGATTTTGGCCCCTCCTAAAATTACTGGTCATATAGTGATCCAGAAATATTTGTAGCTTTTATAATAAGTTACAGATGTTTAACATTTCTCATTAAACATTCTACATTCATTAACATCTATCTATCTATCTATCTATCTATCTATCTATCTATCTATCTATCTATCTATCTATCTATCTATCTATCTATCTATCTATAGAGTTTCTGTTCTCTTTGCCATGTATTCCCTGAAATGTGATTGGTTAGTGCAACGAGGGGAGGGGTTTTTTGTTTTTGTTTTGGGCTATGATGTTGTGCACGCTCTGGCGCGGGCGCGCGACTGGATGTGCGTGAGCATCGTCCTACGGGTGCTCTGTTAAAATAAAGCCAGCAGTTTAGTTAAACGAGTGTCTGTGCATTTCTCTTGAATGCTACACTATCTACATTCATTCGCGGTCGCGGAGACAGAAACTATAGTTTTAACACGTCGTCGCATTCGCGAGGGCTTTTTGGTCAAGTTAAAGAATGTTAATATTCATGTTAGTTCGTTAAATATAACAATTAAAAGTTGTTTTGGTAATTGTTTAAATAAACATATGATTACTTAATGCAGTGCACGCATTGAGCTCATGATAAAATAACATAGTTAAATAATGTTAACAAATAAAACATTAGTGATTTAAAAACACACCTGTACGACCGCTTCTAACAGACCAGATGTCATCGCGCAAAGCCCACTCTGAAATGCCAAGGTTTTGGACATGTATTGTCTGTATTCCACTTGAAGGATCAACCACCGCTCACATAGCATCCATTTGCTTGCGTCTCAGACGAGTGAGTAAGCATATGCTCGTTAACTGACGCTGCGCGCATGCTCGCAGACGTTGCCGTGCAATGGCAAAACGTCATTTTAAAATACATTTTAATTAATTTTTCAACACTTAATTTGTAACGCTAGTAACGTAATTTTGTTGTCATTGGTAACTGTAATCAAATTACATACATTTAAAATGTAAAGCGTTACGTTACTGCGTTATCAGGAAAAGTAATTAGAGTACAGTAATGCGTTACACAGTAACGCGTTATACCCAACTCTGCAAACCTGCAAATGTCGTGACTAGCAAATAAAGCATTCCAATGTATCAAGTTAATTTGACAAAATACACAAATAAACAAAATATTACACCCTGATTGATACTGTATACATAAATGAGACAGACGCATTTACCTGAATATTATGCTTATGAAATTAGCAACCCAAAATGGAGCAGACAGTCAAGTAAATCTGGTAAAAATGAGTTTAACGCATTGATCTACATCCCAGACTCTGCTGTGCATCAGTGTTTTCCATCAATAAACAGCTCCAGCAAAATGCCTTCTGCTTGTGAATGTCTTGACCCCAGGGGCCCGCACTGACAGTAAGTTACTAAGGGGAAGCTGCCGTCTGCCTGGTAAGGACTGAGAAAGGTTATTGGAGTTTCAGGGCCCCCAGGGTCATTATCATTGGCCCCTGAGACGCTTTCCAGTGCAGCGTGTGAGGACATGTACCTTAATTGGATCATGCTGCAATCTCTCAAAGCTTCACAGAGACCTGGTTGTCGAGGTAACAGAGCTCAGGAGAATGTAAAAGAGAGAGAATAACACACTCGCCGGCCTATCTGTTATACAGAAACTGTTTACTCAGGTTTTTATTTTGAGCAGTGAAACTCAGATATGATGAGAGTTTGGGCATCACAAGTCATTCTCTATCATCATGTTTTTGCAGTTTGCAGATTTTTAAAAATCTACTTATTAAGTCAGCGAAATAACAAGTTTTGTTAAAGGGATTTGAGTTAAACTCCAATTTGTGAGAAGACATAACAAGCCCACATCAACAAGGGCAACTCTCTAGGGATTTTAACAAGTATAAAGTAGCAGTGATTAACAGTCACCAAATTGTAACACCGCAATAAATTTAATAAAGCATATAGATTTATACATATACATCCAGAGATGGTGCATTTTGAAATCTGTGCAGTGTACAACAATGCATTGTGCCACCGAATCCTTGTGCTTCATTGCGTCTTGGTGATAAGAGCCAAAAAAGTTATGGAGTTCTCTAGTACTGAGATGGCATGAATGATTTCTCACGATTATGAACAGCAATGTACATTGCTTAGTAAAAATTGATTTTGAAAGGAAACCATTGCTTATAAATGTGCTAACCGACCAAAATTTGCAGTTAGAGGTGCGCAACATTTAAGACATTAAGATCAATAAAGTAATCTCACCCATCGCTACAGCTCTTGTGCTTGACAACACAGTGTAATGCCGTAGTACAACAGCAAAGAAAGCAATTATTATCTTAGAAAAAACTAACAAATCCCATTTGGAGACATGATGCCTGGTAAAAGGATGATAAAGGCAAAAGTGTGAGCAGGCCGATACCTTCAGTGTCCTCACTGCCCCCCTTCTTGTCCTATGCTTGTAAGCCTTTTCATTTTGATGTAAGCCTAGGATCGCAACTACCATATTCTCTGGATTTATTCCAATTAGACCATTTTATTTTCCTTTTGTGAAGAAGCTGTTTTGTGTCGACACAATGAATGGGGTTCGTGAAAGAGCATGATAGAAAAGCAAATGTTTTACAGAGGTGTAAAATGTATAAGTACCATGTCACAATTTTACAAAATCTAGCTAAAACATACTTGAGTGGAATAAAATGCTTCGCATAATAGTACTTTGAAATGGCTGAAAGAAATGATTAAATATAGCTGCAAGCAGCGATTCGGGGCCAAGCACCTTTAGCGCAATGAGCACCCAAAGCACAGCAAGCAACATAGAAGGTATCAATAACCCAATGCTCACTGACCACCCAAGGTGCATCAAGAACACAAAGCGCAGCAAGTACCCAAAGCGTTGCAATGACAGAGCAGAACCACCGCAGTGCAGAGCAGCAACAGAAAACATGGCAAAAATAGAACATATGTGAACTACAGACAGGTCAAGAAGAATAGGTGGGAAAGAACAAAACTTTAAAAGAAGAAACTAACACCTGCCTCAGGCTGGATTCGAACCCATGAACTCAGGATCTCTATGCGTACGACTTAGACAGATGTGCCACTCAGTAGACACAGCTCAAGGAGCAGCAGATAAGAGCTTACATGCCAAAGAATTCAGAAGTTATAAGCAATTCGATAAGAACTGTTATAGTTTATAACCCCTAGGTGGCGCTGTACTCTGATTTCCTCAGGACATCATGCCGAAGCTCCCTACCGATGTTTGCGCCGATATATCCGATACTTCAAAAGTTATAGCAAATTATCACAAATTTCAAAATGGCGGACAGACGGTTCGGTCAATCTCGGCATAATACACATCGACAGATGCGGCATGAGCCAAGGAATCCGTAGACACCAAGATCATAATTTTCTGACAAACGATTCAGAAGTTATGCGCAAAAATAGCCTTTTTTCCTATCTCATGACCCATAGGTGGCGCTGTCACCAAATTTGGCATGGACCCCCAGTTCATGGTCGACATGAAGCGTACCAAATTTCATCTCGATTGATCAAAGAATGACCGAGATACAGCTTCAGAACCAATTTTGTGTCAATCTCGTTAAGTTCACGCATTAATTACTTTTAAATAAAGAAAAATATCAAAATTCTGTTCAGTCATTTCTATGCGGCTCACTCCAAAGATCACATGTGCCAAATCTCATAAGAATTGAACCAAATTTGAAGGAGGAGTAGCGAAAAAACGAAATACTGTACATTTCAAAATGGCCGCTACTGTAATGGGTGGAGTCTTACTGTAAGGTATCAAAAACAATAAGCATGAGGAGAGCAATCACGTGTACTAAGTAGAATTTTCATAGAGCAAATGGATCATGAGTTATAACCATTTGAATATTGAATTTTTGAGATGATGGTGGCGATATAGAGTTACTGCTAGAGACCCCATTTTTGGCCAAATGACTATTTATGACCACCACTACAACTGTGCCAAATTTCATCATTTTCCTACATACGGTTCATAGGGCTGCCATAGACTCCCATTGGGGAAGCGGAAAAATAATAATAATAATAATATAGCTGCAAGCAGCAACACGGGGTCAAGCACCTTCGGCGCAATGCACACACAGCACAGCAAGCACACAAAGCACAGCAAGCTCACAATGCACAGCAAGCACACAAAGCACAGCAAGCTCACAATGCACAGCAAGCACACAAAGCACAGCAATTACACAAATCACAGCAGGCACACAAAGCACAGCAAGCTCACAAAGCACAGCAATCACACAAAGCACAGCAAGCACACAAAGCACAGCAAGCTCACAATGCACAGCAAGCACACAAGCACAGCAATTACACAAATCACAGCAGGCACACAAAGCACAGCAAGCTCACAAAGCACAGCAAGCACACAAACCACAGCAAGCACACAAAGCACAGCAAGCCCACAAAGCACAGCAAGCACACAAAGCACAGCAAGCACACAAAGCACAGCAAGCTCACAAAGCACAGCAAGCACACAAAGCACATCAAGCACACAAAGCACAGCAAGCACACAAAGCACAGCAAGCAAACAAAGCATAGCAAGCTCACAAAGCACAGCAAGCACACAAAGCACATCAATTACACAAATCACAACAGGCATACAAAGCACAGCAAGCTCACAAAGCACAGCAAGCACACAAAGCACAGCAGGCACACAAAGCACAGCAAGCACACAAAGCACAGCAATTACACAAATCACAGCAGGCACACAATGCACAGCAAGCTCACAAAGCACAGCAAGCACACAAAGCACAGCAAGCACACAAAGCACAGCAAGCTCACAATGCACACCAAGCACACAAAGCACAGCAATTACACAAATCACAGCAGGCACACAAAGCACAGTAAGCTCACAAAGCACAGCAAGCACACAAAGCACAGCAAGCTCACAAAGCACAGCAAGCACACAAAGCACAGCAAGCACACAAAGCACAGCAAGCACACAAAGCACATTAATTACACAAATCACAGCAGGCACTCAAAGCACAGCAAGCTCACAAAGCACAGCAAGCACACAAAGCACAGCAAGCACACAAAGCACAGCAAGCACACAAAGCACAGCAAGTACACAAAGCATAGCAAGCTCACAAAGCACAGCAAGCACACAAAGCACAGCAAGCTCACAAAGCACAGCAAGCTCACAAAGCACAGCAAGCACACAAAGCACAGCAAGCTCACAAAGCACAGCAAGCACACAAAGCACAGTAAGCTCACAAAGCACAGCAAGCTCACAAAGCACAGCAAGCACACAAAGCACAGCAAGCACACAAAGCACAGCAAGCACCATAAATTGCATCAAAAACGCAAGGCTCAGGAATCATAGAGCAGAACCACCACAATGCAGAGCAACAACAGCAAACATGGAAAAATAGAACACATGTGAACTACAGACAGGTTTAGAAGAATTGATGAGGAAGAACAAAATACCTGACTCAGGTGGGATTCGAACCCAGGATCTCAGAATCTCAATGCATACGATTAACTAGGTGCGCCACTCAGTTGACACGGTTCATTGGGCAGCAGAAAGAGATAACAGTATAATATCAATAAGAATTGTAATAGTTTATAACCCCTAGGTGGCGCTGTACTCTGACTTCCCAGGTAACTTCAGGACATCATGTCAAAGCTCCTTACCAATTTTTGTGCGGATATGTCAAATAGTTCCAAAAATATAACAATTTATGTTAAATTTCAAAATGGCAGACAGGTGGTTCGGTCAAACCCGGCATAATACACATTGACAGATGCGGCATGAGGTAAGCAATCCATAGACATCAAGATCATAATTTTCTGACAAACAGTTCAGAAGTTATGGGCAAAAATAGCCTATTTTATTATCTCATGACCCATAGGTGGCGCTGTCACCAAATTTGGCATGGACCCCAAGATCATGGTCCACATGAAGTGTACCAAATTTCATTTCAATTGATCAAAGAATGACTGAGCTACAGCTTCAGAACCATTTTTGCGCCAACCTCGTTAAGTTTGCGCATTTATTACTTTTGAACAAAGATAAATATCAAAATTCTGTTCGGTCATTTCTATGCGGCTCACTCCAAAGATCATCTGTGCCAAATTTCATAAGAATTGAACCACATTTGAAGGAGGAGTAGCGAAAAAACGAAATACTGTACATTTCAAAATGGCCGCTACTGTAATGGGTGGAGTCTTACTGTAAAGTATCAAATTCAATAAGCGGGATGAGAGCAATCACGTGTACTAAGCAGAATTTTCATAGATCAAATGGTTCACCAATTATAACAGTTTGAACATTGAATTTTTGGACTACTGGTGGCGCTATAGAGTTACTGCTAAAGACCCCATTTTTGGTCACATGACTATTTATGACCACCTCTACATCTGTGCCAAATTTCATCATTTTCCTATGTACGGTTCATAGGGCTGCCATAGACTCCCATTGGGGAAAAATAATAATAAATATAGCTGCAAGCAGCGATTCGGGGCCAAGCACCTTTAGCGCAATGAGCACCCAAAGCACAGCAAGCAACATAGAAGGTATCAATCACCCAATGCTCACTGACCACCCAAGGTGCATCAAGAACACAAAGCGCAGCAAGTACCCAAAGCGTTGCAATGACAGAGCAGAACCACCGCAGTGCAGAGCAGCAACAGAAAACATGGCAAAAATAGAACATATGTGATCTACAGACAGGTCAAGAAGAATAGGTGGGAAAGAACAAAACTTTAATAGAAGAAATTAACACCTGCCTCAGGTGGGATTCGAACCCATGAACTCAGGATCTCTATGCATACGACTTAGTGGATGCGCCACTCAGCAGACACAGCTCAAGGGGCAGCAGGAAAGAGATTACAGAAATGCAAGCATTGACATATGCCAATCACCAAAGATGTAGAAATGACACCGCAGAGCAGAAATCACAGAAATACAATGTATATGAGAATCAAAAAGCTCAAGTGAGATTAAAGACAAGAAGAACATTCCGTAGAGTAACGCTATAAAATGTAATATAAAGTAATTAACTATGACAAATAGACAACATCACAGGGACGATCAACTTTACAGAGGTTTTTCTCAAAAAAATTCCTAGGTGCAAGAAAAATCTGTTCAGTCATTTCTGTGCGGATTGCTCCAAACATTATACGAGCAGAACCTGGCATAAAATAAAAAAAATTTGTAAAAGGAGTAGCGAAAAAATCATTTACCATATGCCATACAATAACACATGAACAGAATGATGGAAAATGACAAACGAGGTATCGTTGCAATCGGCATAAACCAGTGAATACAATTTCACAAAGAAAATGAATATCCGACAAAGTATTCAGAAGTTATGAGCAGTTCTATAAGAACTGTTATAGTTTATAACCCCTAGGTGGCGCTGTATTCTGACTTCCCAGATACAATCAGGACATCATGCCAAAGCTTCCTACCGATTTTTGCGCCAATATATCCAATACTTCAAAAGTTATAACAATTTATGACAAATTTCAAAATGGCGGACAGGCGGTTCGGTCAAACCCGGCATAATACACATCGACAGATGCGGCATGAGGTAAGGAATCCGTAGACACCAATATCATAATTTTCTGACAAACGATTCAGAAGTTATGCGCAAAAATAGCCTTTTTTACTATCTCATGACCCATAGGTGGCGCTGTCACCAAATTTGGCATGGACCCCCAGTTCATGGTCGACATGAAGCGTACCAAATTTCATCTCGATTGATCAAAGAATGACCGAGATACAGCTTCAGAACCAATTTTGCGTCAATCTCGTTAAGTTCACGCATTAATTACTTTTAATTAAAGAAAAATATCAAAATTCTGTTCAGTCATTTCTATGCGGCTCACTCCAAAGATCACATGTGCCAAATCTCATAAGAATTGAACCAAATTTGAAGGAGGAGTAGCGAAAAAACGAAATACTGTACATTTCAAAATGGCCGCTACTGTAATGGGTGGAGTCTTACTGTAAGGTATTAAAAACAATAAGCATGAGGAGAGCAATCACGTGCACTAAGTAGAATTTTCATAGAGCAAATGGATCATGAGTTATAACCATTTGAACATTGAATTTTTGAGATGATGGTGGCGCTATAGAGTTACTGCTAGAGACCCCATTTTTGGCCACATGACTATTTATGACCACCACTACAACTGTGCCAAATTTCATCATTTTCCTACATACGGTTCATAGGGCTGCCATAGACACCAATGGCTAAGAAGAAGAAAAAAGTACAATTCCAATAGGTGTCTCAGCACCTTCGGTGCTTGACCCCTAATAATAATAATAATAAATATAGCTGCAAGCAGCGATTCGGGGCCAAGCACCTTTAGCGCAATGAGCACCCAAAGCACAGCAAGCAACATAGAAGGTATCAATAACCCAATGCTCACTGACCACCCAAGGTGCATCAAGAACACAAAGCGCAGCAAGTACCCAAAGCGTTGCAATGACAGAGCAGAACCACCGCAGTGCAGAGCAGCAACAGAAAACATGGCAAAAATAGAACATATGTGAACTACAGACAGGTCAAGAAGAATAGGTGGGAAAGAACAAAACTTTAATAGAAGAAATTAACACCTGCCTCAGGTGGGATTCGAACCCATGAACTCAGGATCTCTATGCATACGACTTAGTGGATGCGCCACTCAGCAGACACAGCTGAAGGGGCAGCAGGAAAGAGATTACAGAAATGCAAGCATTGACATATGCCAATCACCAAAGATGTAGAAATGACACCGCAGAGCAGAAATCACAGAAATACAATGTATATGAGAATCAAAAAGCTCAAGTGAGATTGAAGACAAGAAGAACATTCCGTAGAGTAACGCTATAAAATGTAATATAAAGTAATTAACTATGACAAATAGACAACATCACAGGGACGATCAACTTTACAGAGGTTTTTCTCAAAAAAATTCCTAGGTGCAAGAAATATCTGTTCAGTCATTTCTGTGCGGATTGCTCCAAACATTATACGAGCAGAACCTGGCATAAAATAAACAAAATTTGTAAAAGGAGTAGCGAAAAAATCATTTACCATATGCCTTACAATAACACATGAACAGAATGATGGAAAATGACAAACGAGGTATCGTTGCAATCGGCATAAACCAGTGAATACAATTTCACAAAGAAAATTAATATCCGACAAAGTATTCAGAAGTTATGAGCAGTTCTATAAGAACTGTTATAGTTTATAACCCCTAGGTGGCGCTGTATTCTGACTTCCCAGATACAATCAGGACATCATGCCAAAGCTTCCTACCGATTTTTGCGCCAATATATCCAATACTTCAAAAGTTATAACAATTTATGACAAATTTCAAAATGGCGGACAGGCGGTTCGGTCAAACCCGGCATAATACACATCGACAGATGCGGCATGAGGTAAGGAATCCGTAGACACCAAGATCATAATTTTCTGACAAACGATTCAGAAGTTATGCGCAAAAATAGCCTTTTTTACTATCTCATGACCCATAGGTGGCGCTGTCACCAAATTTGGCATGGACCCCCAGTTCATGGTCGACATGAAGCGTACCAAATTTCATCTCGATTGATCAAAGAATGACCGAGATACAGCTTCAGAACCAATTTTGCGTCAATCTCGTTAAGTTCACGCATTAATTACTTTTAAATAAAGAAAAATATAAAAATTCTGTTCAGTCATTTCTATGCGGCTCACTCCAAAGATCACATGTGCCAAATCTCATAAGAATTGAACCAAATTTAAAGGAGGAGTAGCGAAAAAACGAAATACTGTACATTTCAAAATGGCCGCTACTGTAATGGGTGGAGTCTTACTGTAAGGTATTAAAAACAATAAGCATGAGGAGAGCAATCACGTGTACTAAGTAGAATTTTCATAGAGCAAATGGATCATGAGTTATAACCATTTGAACATTGAATTTTTGAGATGATGGTGGCGCTATAGAGTTACTGCTAGAGACCCCATTTTTGGCCACATGACTATTTATGACCACCACTACAACTGTGCCAAATTTCATCATTTTCCTACATACGGTTCATAGGGCTGCCATAGACACCAATGGCTAAGAAGAAGAAAAAAGTACAATTCCAATAGGTGTCTCAGCACCTTCGGTGCTTGACCCCTAATAATAAATATAGCTGCAAGCAGCAACACGGGGTCAAGCACCTTCGGCGCAATGCACACACAGCACAGCAAGCACACAAAGCACAGCAAATTCACAATGCACAGCAAGTACACAAAGCACAGCAATTACACAAATCACAGCAGGCACACAAAGCACAGCAAGCTCACAAAGCACAGCAAGCACACAAAGCACAGCAAGCACACAAAGCACAGCAAGCACACAAAGCACAGCAAGCTCACAATGCACAGCAAGCACACAAAGCACAGCAAGCTCACAATGCACAGCAAGCACACAAAGCACAGCAATTACACAAAGCACATCAAACTCGCAAAGCACAGCAAGCACACAAAGCACAGCAAGCACGCAAAGCACAGCAAGCACACAAAGCACAGTAATCTCACAAAGCATAGCAAACTCACAAAGCACAGCAAGCACACAAAGCACAGCAAGCTCACAAAGCACAGCAAGCTCACAAAGCACAGCAAACTCACAAAGCACAGCAAGCACACAAAGCACAGCAAGCTCACAAAGCACAGCAAGCTCACAAAGCACAGCAAACTCACAAAGCACAGCAAGCTCACAAAGCACAGCAAGCACACAAAGCACAGTAAGCACACAAAGCACAACCAGCACACAAAGCACAGCAAACTCCCAAAGTACAGCATGCACACAAAGCACACAAAGCACAGAAAGCACAGCAAGAACCACCACAATGCAGAGCAAAAACAGCAAACATGGAAAAATAGAACACATTTGAACTACAGACAGGTTGAGAAGAACTGATGAGGAAGAACAAAATACCTGACTCAGGTGGGATTCAAACCCAGGAACTCAGAATCTCAATACATATGATTAACTTGATGCGCCACTCAGATGACACAGCTCATGAGGCAGCAGAAAAGAGATTAGAAAGCTACAAGGATTAACATATGTCAAATTAGTTTATAAACCCTAGGTGGCGCTGTATTCTGACTTCTCAGGTACCTTCAGGATATCATGTCAAAGCTCCTTATCAATTTTTGCGCAGATATGTCCAATAGTTCAAAAAATATAACAATTTATATCAAATTTCAAAATGGCGGACAGGCGGTTTGGTCAAACCCGGCATAATACACATCGACAGATGCGGCATGAGGTAAGCAATCCATAGACATCAAGATCATAATTTTCTGACAAACAGTTCAGAAGTTATGGGCAAAAATAGCCTATTTTCCTATCTCATTACCCATAGGTGGCGCTGTCACCAAATTTGGCATGGACCCCAAGTTCATGGTCGACATGAAGTGTACCAAATTTCATTTCAATTGATCAAAGAATGACCGAGCTACAGCTTCAGAACCATTTTTGCGTCAACCTCGTTAAGTTTGCGCATTTATTACTTTTGAACAAAGATAAATATCAAAATTCTGTTCAGTCATTTCTATGCGGCTCACTCCAAAGATCACCTGTGCCAAATCTCATAAGAATTGAACCACATTTGAAGGAGGAGTAGCGAAAAAACTAAATACTGTACATTTCAAAATGGCCGTTACTGTAATGGGTGGAGTCTTACTGTAAAGTATCAAATTCAATAAGCGGGATGAGAGCAATCACGTGTACTAAGTAGAATTTTCATAGATCAAATGGTTCACTATTTATAACAGTTTGAACATTGATTTTTTGCACTGCTGGTGGCGCTATAGAGTTATTGCTAGAGACCCCATTTTTGGTCACATGACTATTTATGACCACCTCTACAACTGTGCCAAATTTCATCATTTTCCTATGTACGGTTCATAGGGCTGCCATAGACTCCCATGGGACGATAATAATAATAAATATAGCTGCAAGCAGCAACACGGGGTCAAGCACCTTCGGCGCAATGCACACACAGCACAGCAAGCACACAAAGCACAGCAAATTCACAATGCACAGCAAGCACACAAAGCACAGCAATTACACAAATCACAGCAGGCACACAAAGCACAGCAAGCTCACAAAGCACAGCAAGCACACAAAGCAAAGCAAGCACACAAAGCACAGCAAGCTCACAATGCACAGCAAGCACACAAAGCACAGCAAGCTCACAATGCACAGCAAGCACACAAAGCACAGCAATTACACAAAGCACAGCAAGCTCGCAAAGCACAGCAAGCACACAAAGCACAGCAAGCACGCAAAGCACAGCAAGCACACAAAGCACAGTAATCTCACAAAGCATAGCAAACTCACAAAGCACAGCAAGCACACAAAGCACAGCAAGCTCACAAAGCACAGCAAGCTCACAAAGCACAGCAAACTCACAAAGCACAGCAAGCACACAAGGCACAGCAAGCTCACAAAGCACAGCAAGCTCACAAAGCACAGCAAGCTCACAAAGCACAGCAAGCTCACAAAGCACAGCAAGCTCACAAAGCACAGCAAGCACACAAAGCACAGTAAGCACACAAAGCACAGCAAGCACACAAAGCATAGCAACAAAAAAAGCACTGCAAGCACACAAAGCACAGCAAGCTCACAAAGCACAGCAAGCTCACAAAGCACAACCAGCACACAAAGCACAGCAAACTCCCAAAGTACAGCATGCACACAAAGCACACAAAGCACAGAAAGCACAGCAAGAACCACCACAATGCAGAGCAACAACAGCAAACATGGAAAAATAGAACACATTTGAACTACAGACAGGTTGAGAAGAACTGATGAGGAAGAACAAAACACCTGACTCAGGTGGGATTCAAACCCAGGAACTCAGAATCTCAATACATATGATTAACTTGATGCGCCACTCAGATGACACAGCTCATGAGGCAGCAGAAAAGAGATTAGAAAGCTACAAGGATTAACATATGTCAAATTAGTTTATAAACCCTAGGTGGCGCTGTATTCTGACTTCTCAGGTACCTTCAGGATATCATGTCAAAGCTCCTTATCAATTTTTGCGCAGATATGTCCAATAGTTCAAAAAATATAACAATTTATGTCAAATTTCAAAATGGCGGACAGGTGGTTCGGTCAAACCCGGCATAATACACATTGACAGATGCGGCATGAGGTAAGCAATCCATAGACATCAAGATCATAATTTTCTGACAAGCAGTTCAGAAGTTATGGGCAAAAATAGCCTATTTTATTATCTCATGACCCATAGGTGGCGCTGTCACCAAATTTGGCATGGACCCCAAGATCATGGTCCACATGAAGTGTACCAAATTTCATTTCAATTGATCAAAGAATGACTGAGCTACAGCTTCAGAACCATTTTTGCGTCAACCTCGTTAAGTTTGCGCATTTATTACTTTTGAACAAAGATAAATATCAAAATTCTGTTCGGTCATTTCTATGCGGCTCACTCCAAAGATCATCTGTGCCAAATTTCATAAGAATTGAACCACATTTGAAGGAGGAGTAGCGAAAAAACGAAATACTGTACATTTCAAAATGGCCGCTACTGTAATGGGTGGAGTCTTACTGTAAAGTATCAAATTCAATAAGCGGGATGAGAGCAATCACGTGTACTAAGCAGAATTTTCATAGATCAAATGGTTCACCAATTATAACAGTTTGAACATTGAATTTTTGGACTACTGGTGGCGCTATAGAGTTACTGCTAAAGACCCCATTTTTGGTCACATGACTATTTATGACCACCTCTACATCTGTGCCAAATTTCATCATTTTCCTATGTACGGTTCATAGGGCTGCCATAGACTCCCATTGGGGAAAAATAATAATAATAATAATAATAATACTAACAATTACAATAGGTGTCTCAGCACCTTCGGTGCTTGACCCCTAAATATAGCTGCAAGCAGCAATTGCGGGGTCAAGCACCTTCAGCGCAATGAGCACCCAAAGCACAGCAAGAAACATACAACATATCAATCACCCAGGGCGCATTGAGCACCCAAGGTGCATCAAGAACACAAGGCGCCGCAAAGAACCCAAAGCGTAGCAATGACAGAGCAGAACCACCGCAGTGCAGAGCAGCAACAGAAAACATGGCAAAAATAGAACATATGTGAACTACAGACAGGTCAAGAAGAATAGGTGGGAAAGAACAAAACTTTAATAGAAGAAATTAACATCTGCCTCAGGCGGGATTCGAACCCATGAACTCAGGATCTCAATGCATACGACTTAACAGATGCGCCACTCAGTAGACACAGCTCAAAGGGCAGCAGAAAAGAGCTTACATGCCATACGAAGAATTCAGAAGTTATAAGCAGTTCTATAAGAACTGTTATAGTTTATAACCCCTAGGTGGCGCTGTTCTCTGATTTCCTCAGGACGTCATGCCGAAGCTCCCTACCGATTTTTGCGCCGATATATCCGATACTTCAAAAGTTATAGCAATTTATCACAGATTTCAAAATGGCGGACAGGCGATTCGGTAAATCCCGGCATAATACATATCGGGAGATGCGGCATGAGCCAAGGAATCCGTAGACACCAAGATCATAATTTTCTGAGAAACGATTCAGAAGTTATGCGCAAAAATAGCCTTTTTTCCTATCTCATGACCCATAGGTGGCGCTGTCACCAAATTTGGCATGGACCCCCATTTCATGGTCGACATGAAGCGTACCAAATTTCATCTCGATTGATCAAAGAATGACCGAGATACAGCCTCAGAACCAATTTTGCGTCAATCTCGTTAAGTTCACGCATTAATTACTTTTGAATAAAGAAAAATATCAAAATTCTGTTCAGTCATTTCTATGCGGCTCACTCCAAAGATCACATGTGCCAAATCTCATAAGAATTGAATCAAATTTGAAGGAGGAGTAGCGAATAAACGGAATACTGTACATTTCAAAATGGCCGCTACTGTAATGGGCGGAGTTTTACTGTAAGACATTAAAAACAACAAGCATGAGGAGAGCAATCACGTGTACTAAGTAGAATTTTCATAGATCAAGCGGATCAGCAGTTATAACCATTTGAACATTGAATTTTTGCACTGCTGGTGGCGCTATAGAGTTAGTACTAGAGACCCCATTTTTGGTCACATGACTTTTTAAGACCACCACTACAACTGTGCCAAATTTCATCATTTTCCTATGTACGGTTCATAGGGCTGCCATAGACGCCTATGGCTAAGAAGAAGAAGAAGAAGCAGAAATATAGCTGCAAGCAGCGATACGGGGTCAAGCACCTTCGGCGCAATGAGCACCCAAAGCACAGCAAAAACCGCACGATGCAGCAAATGCGCAAAGCGCAGAAAGCACGCAATACAGAGCCCGAACCCGAAGCAAAGTAAATGCAGAGCAGAACCACTGCAGTGCGGAGCAACAACAGTAAAGATGGCAAAAATATAACACGTGTGGAAAACCAGACAGGTCGAGAAGAACGTGTTAAAGGGAACACAAAAGGAAATCTCAATAAGTGAAAGTAAGAGCTGGGATTCGAACCCATGACCTCAGGTTCCCAAAGCAACGCACTAACCGCATGCGCCACTGAGTAAACGATTAAACCACTGAGTTGGTGTGTCCAAGCTATAGAATAGAGATTTAGAGCTGTAAACATTGATATCCAGCAATTACCAAACGTGCAGAAATAACAACAGAGAGCACAAATAACTGAAATACAATGTATTGTATGAAAATCACAAAACTTAAGTGAGAAAAAAGTTAAGACAAAATATCACTGCACATGGGGTTTGAACCCATGACCTCAGAATCTCATGGCATGTGGTTAACCAGATGCGCAACTCAGCTAACACAGCTCAAAGGGCAGCAAAAAACAGCTTAGGTGCTTCAAGGATTGACGTGTGCCAATCAACACAGATGCAGAACTGACAGTGCAGAGCAGAACTATCAGAAATACAATGTATATGGGAATCAAAAAGCTCAAATGAGATTGAAGACAAGAACAACATTCTGTATAGTAATGCTATACAATGTAATATACAGTCACATTAATTTACTATGACAAATAGACAACGTCACAGGCACGGTCAACTTTGGAGTGGTATTTCTAAGAAAGAGAACAGAATATCAAAAATCTGTTCGGTCATTTCTGTGCGGATTGCTCCAAACATTATACGAGCAGTACCTGGCATAAAATAAACAACATTTGTAAAAGGAGTAGCGAAAAAATAATCTACCATATGCTTTACAATAACACATGAACAGAATGTTGGAAAATGACAAACGAGGCATCGTTGCAATCGGCATAAACCAGTGAATACAATTTCACAAAGAAATTAATATCAGACAAAGTATTCAGAAGTTATAAGCAGTTCCATGAGAACTGTTATAGTTTATAACCCCTAGGTGGCGCTGTACTCTGACTTCCCAGGTACCTTCAGGACATCATGTCGAAGCTCCTTACTAATTTTTGCGCGGATATGTCCAATAGTTCAAAAAATATAACAAATTATGTGAAATTTCAAAATGGCGGACAGGCGGTTCGGTCAAACCCGGCATAATACACATCGACAGATGCGGCATGAGGTAAGCAATCCATAGACATCAAGATCATAATTTTCTGACAAACAGTTCAGAAGTTATGGGCAAAAATAGCCTATTTTATTATCTCATGACCCATAGGTGGCGCTGTCACCAAATTTGGCATGGACCCCAAGTTCATGGTCCACATGAAGTGTACCAAATTTCATTTCAATTGATCAAAGAATGACTGAGCTACAGCTTCAGAACCATTTTTGCGTCAACCTCGTTAAGTTTGCGCATTTATTACTTTTGAACAAAGATAAATATCAAAATTCTGTTCAGTCATTTCTATGCGGCTTACTCCAAAGATCATCTGTGCCAAATCTCATAAGAATTGAACAACATTTGAAGGAGGAGTAGCGAAAAAATGGAATACTGTACATTTCAAAATGGCCGCTACTGTAATGGGTGGAGTTTTACTGTAAGGTATTAAAATCAACAAGCATGAGGAGAGCAATCACGTGTACTAAGTAGAATTTTCATAGATCAAGCGGATCAGAAGTTATAACCCTTTGAACATTGAATTTTTGAACTGCTGGTGGCGCTATAGAGTTATTACTAGAGACCCCATTTTTGGTCACATGACTTTTTAAGACCACCACTACAACTGTGCCAAATTTCATCATTTTCCTATGTACGGTTCATAGGGCTGCCATAGACGCCTATGGCTAAGAAGAAGAAGAAGAAGCAGAATAATAATAATAAATATAGCTGCAAGCAGCAATTGCGGGGTCAAGCACCTTCAGCGCAATGAGCACCCAAAGCACAGCAAAAACCACACGACGCAGCAAATGCGCAAAGCGCAGAAAGCGCGCAATACAGAGCCCGAACCCGAAGCAAAGCAAATGCAGAGCAGAACCACTGCAGTGCGGAGCAACAACAGTAAAGATGGCAAAAATATAACACGTGTGGAAAACCAGACAGGTCGAGAAGAATGTGTTAAAGGGAACACAAAAGGAAATCTCAATAAGTGAAAGTAAGAGCTGGGATTCGAACCCATGACCTCAGGTTCCCAAAGCAACGCACTAACCGCATGCGCCACTGAGTAAACGATTAAACCACTGAGTTGGTGTGTCCAAGCTATAGAATAGAGATTTAGAGCTGTAAACATTGATATCCAGCAATTACCAAACGTGCAGAAATAACAACAGAGAGCACAAATAACTGAAATACAATGTATTGTATGAAAATCACAAAACTTAAGTGAGAAAAAAGTTAAGACAAAATATCACTGCACATGGGGTTTGAACCCATGACCTCAGAATCTCATGGCATGTGGTTAACCAGATGCGCAACTCAGCTAACACAGCTCAAAGGGCAGCAAAAAACAGCTTAGGTGCTTCAAGGATTGACGTGTGCCAATCAACACAGATGCAGAACTGACAGTGCAGAGCAGAACTATCAGAAATACAATGTATATGGGAATCAAAAAGCTCAAATGAGATTGAAGACAAGAACATCATTCTGTATAGTAATGCTATACAATGTAATATACAGTCACATTAATTTACTATGACAAATAGACAACGTCACAGGCACGGTCAACTTTGGAGTGGTATTTCTAAGAAAGAGAACAGAATATCAAAAATCTGTTCGGTCATTTCTGTGCGGATTGCTCCAAACATTATACGAGCAGTACCTGGCATAAAATAAACAACATTTGTAAAAGGAGTAGCGAAAAAATAATCTACCATATGCTTTACAATAACACATGAACAGAATGTTGGAAAACGACAAACGAGGCATCGTTGCAATCGGCATAAACCAGTGAATACAATTTCACAAAGAAATTAATATCAGACAAAGTATTCAGAAGTTATAAGCAGTTCCATGAGAACTGTTATAGTTTATAACCCCTAGGTGGCGCTGTACTCTGACTTCCCAGGTACCTTCAGGACATCATGTCGAAGCTCCTTACTAATTTTTGCGCGGATATGTCCAATAGTTCAAAAAATATAACAAATTATGTGAAATTTCAAAATGGCGGACAGGCGGTTCGGTCAAACCCGGCATAATACACATCGACAGATGCGGCATGAGGTAAGCAATCCATAGACATCAAGATCATAATTTTCTGACAAACAGTTCAGAAGTTATGGGCAAAAATAGCCTATTTTATTATCTCATGACCCATAGGTGGCGCTGTCACCAAATTTGGCATGGACCCCAAGTTCATGGTCCACATGAAGTGTACCAAATTTCATTTCAATTGATCAAAGAATGACTGAGCTACAGCTTCAGAACCATTTTTGCGTCAACCTCGTTAAGTTTGCGCATTTATTACTTTTGAACAAAGATAAATATCAAAATTCTGTTCAGTCATTTCTATGCGGCTTACTCCAAAGATCATCTGTGCCAAATCTCATAAGAATTTAACAACATTTGAAGGAGGAGTAGCGAAAAAATGGAATACTGTACATTTCAAAATGGCCGCTACTGTAATGGGTGGAGTTTTACTGTAAGGTATTAAAATCAACAAGCATGAGGAGAGCAATCACGTGTACTAAGTAGAATTTTCATAGATCAAGCGGATCAGAAGTTATAACCCTTTGAACATTGAATTTTTGAACTGCTGGTGGCGCTATAGAGTTAGTACTAGAGACCCCATTTTTGGTCACATGACTTTTTAAGACCACCACTACAACTGTGCCAAATTTCATCATTTTCCTATGTACGGTTCATAGGGCTGCCATAGACGCCTATGGCTAAGAAGAAGAAGAAGAAGCAGAATAATAATAATAATAATACTAACAATTACAATAGGTGTCTCAGCACCTTCGGTGCTTGACCCCTAATAATACTAACAATTACAATAGGTGTCTCAGCACCTTCGGTGCTTGACCCCTAAATATAGCTGCAAGCAGCAATTGCGGGGTCAAGCACCTTCAGCGCAATGAGGACCCAAAGCACAGCAAAAACCACACGACGCAGCAAATGCGCAAAGCGCAGAAAGCGCGCAATACAGAGCCCGAACCCGAAGCAAAGCAAATGCAAAGCAGAACCACTGCAGTGCGGAGCAACAACAGAAAAGATGGCAAAATATAACACGTGTGGAAAACCAGACAGGTCGAGAAGAACGTGTTAAAGGGAACACAAAAGGAAATCTCAATAAGTGAAAGTAAGAGCTGGGATTCAAAACCCATGACCTCATGTTCCCAAAGCACAGCACTAACCGCATGAGCCACTGAGTAAACATTTAAACCACTGAGTTGGTGTGTCCAAACTATAGAATACAGCTTTACAGCTATAAACATTGATATCCAGATATTACCAAACGTGCAGAAATGACAACAGAGCGCACAAATAACTGAAATACAATGTATTGTAAGAAAATCACAAAACTTAAGTGAGAACAAAAAAAAAAGACAAAAACCACTGCACATGGGATTCGAACCCATGAACTCAGGTTACCAAAGCACAGCAGTTACCGCATGCGCCACTGAGTAAACGATTAAACCACTGAGTTGGTGTGTCCAACCTATAGAATAGAGATTTAGAGCTGTAAACATTGATATCCAGCAATTACCAAAAGTGCAGAAATGACAAGAGAGAGCACAAATAACTGAAATACAATGTATTGTATGAAAATCACAAAACTTAAGTGAGAAGAAAGTTAAGACAAAATATCACTGTACATGGGATTTGAACCCATGACCTCAGGATCTCATGGCATCTGGTTAACCAGATGAGCAACTCAGTTAACACAGCCCAAAGGGCAGCAAAAAACAGCTTAGGTGCTGCAAGGATTGACATATGCCAATCAACACAGATGCAGAACTGACAGTGCAGAGCAGAACTAACAGAAATACAATGTATATGAGAATCAAAAAGCTCAAGTGAGATTGAAGACAAGAAGATCATTCTGTATAGTAATGCTATACAATGTAACATACAGTCACATTAATTTACTATGACAAATAGACAACGGCACAGGCACAGTCAACTTTGGAGTGGTATTTCTAAGCAAGAGAACAGAATATCAAAAATCTGTTCGGTCATTTCTATGCGGATTGCTCCAAACATTATACGAGCAGCACCTGGCATAAAATAAACAAAATTTGTAAAAGGAGTAGCGAAAAAATCATGTACCAAATGCTTTACAATAACACATAAACAGAATGTTGGAAAATGACAAATGAGGTATCGTTTCAATCGGCATAAACCAGTGAATACAATTTCACAAAGAAATTAATATCAGACAAAGTATTCCGAAGTTATAAGCAGTTCCATAAGAACTGTTATAGTTTATAACCCCTAGGTGGCGCTGTACTCTGACTTCCCAGGTACCTTCAGGACATCATGTCGAAGCTCCTTACTAATTTTTGCGCGAATATGTCCAATAGTTCAAAAAATATAACAAATTATGTGAAATTTCAAAATGGCGGACAGGCGGTTCGGTCAAACCCGGCATAATACACATCGACAGATGCGGCCTGAGGTAAGCAATCCATAGACATCAAGATCATAATTTTCTGACAAACAGTTCAGAAGTTATGGGCAAAAATAGCCTATTTTATTATCTCATGACCCATAGGTGGCGCTGTCACCAAATTTTGCATGGACCCCAAGTTCATGGTCCACATGAAGTGTACCAAATTTTTGGTCACATGACTTTTTAAGACCACCACTACAACTGTGCCAAATTTCATCATTTTCCTATGTACGGTTCATAGGGCTGCCATAGACGCCTATGGCTAAGAAGAAGAAGAAGAAGCAGAATAATAATAATACTAACAATTCCAATAGGTGTCACAGCACCTTCGGTGCTTGACCCCTAATAATAATAATAATAATAAATATAGCTGCAAGCAGCAATTGCGGGGTCAAGCACCTTCAGCGCAATGAGCACCCAAAGCACAGCAAAAACCAGACGACGCAGCAAATGCGCAAAGCACAGAAAGCGTGCAATACAGAGCTCGAACCCGAAGCAAAGCAAATGCAGAGCAGAACCACTGCAGTGCGGAGCAACAACAGAAAAGATTTCAAAAATATAACACGTGTGGAAAACCAGACAGGTCGAGAAGAACGTGTTAAAGGGAACACAAAAGGAAATCTCAATAAGTGAAAGCAAGAGCTGGGATTCGAACCCATGACCTCATGTTCCCAAAGCACAGCACTAACCGCATGCGCCACTGAGTAAACGATTAAACCACTGAGTTGGTGTGTCCAAGCTATAGAATACAGCTTTACAGCTATAAACATTGATATCCAGCAATTACCAAAAGTGTAGAAATGATAACAGAGAGCACAAATAACTGAAATACAATGTATAGTATGAAAATCACAAAACTTAAGTGAGAAAAAAAGTTAAGACAAAAAACCACTGCACATGGGATTTGAACCCATGAACTCAGGTTCTCAAAGCACAGCACTAACTGCATGCGCCACTGAGGAATCATGGGTTGAAAGGCTGTGGAAAAGAGGCTTCAAAACTGCAAACATTGACATGCCAATCACTGAAAGGGCAGAAATAACACAACAAAGCAAAAATAAACAGAAATACAAAGTGTAGGGCAATCAGATAACTTAAATGGCACTGAATTCGTGAAGAACATTTTGTACAATAATGAACAACATGGGCAAATTTTGTCAGATTCTTTTTAATATGACAAAGGGACAGCATGACAGGCACGGTCCGCTTTACAGAGGTATTTCTCAAAAATTTGACACTCAGCAGAAAAATCTGTTCAGTCACGTCTGTGCGGATTGCTCCAAATATTATACAAGCAGAACCTGGCATAAAATAAACAAAATTTGTAAAAGGAGTAGCGAAAAAATCATTTACCATATGCCTTACAATAACACATGAACAGAATGATGGAAAATGACAAACAAGGTATTGTTGCGATCGGAAAAAAACAGTAAATAAAATTTCACAAAGAAAATGTATATCAGACAAAGTATTCTGAAGATATAAGCAGTTCTATAAGAACTGTTATAGTTTATAACCCCTAGGTGGCGCTGTACTCTGACTTCCCAGGTACCTTCAGGACATCATGCCGAAACTCCCTGACTATTTTTGCACGAATATGTCCAATAGTTCAAAAGATATAACAATTTATGATCAATTTCAAAATGGCAGACAGGTGGTGTGGTCAAACCCGACATAATACATATCGACAGATTCGGCATGAGCCAAGGAATCCGTAAACACCAACATCATAATTTTCTGACAAACAATTCAGTAGTTATGGGCAAAAAAAGCCATTTTTCATATCTCATGACCCATAGGTGGCGCTGTCACCAAATTTTGCATGAACCCCAAGTTCATGGTCCACATGAAGTGTACCAAATTTCATTTCAATTGATAAAAGAATGACCGAGATACAGCTTCAGAACCATTTTTGCGTCAACCTCGTTAAGTTTGCTTATTTATTACTTTTGAACAAAGATAAATATCAAAATTCTGTTCGGTCATTTCTGTGCGGCTCACTCCAAAGTTCACCTGTGCCAAATTTCATAACAATTTAACCAAATTTGAAGGAGGAGTAGCGAATAAACGGAATACTGTACATTTCAAAATGGCCGCTACTGTAATGGGTGGAGTTTTCATGTAAGGTATTAAAAACAATAAGCATGAGGAGAGCAATCACGTGTACTAAGTAGAATTTTCATGGATCAAGCGGATCAGCAGTTATAACAATTTGAACATTGAATTTTTGCACTGCTGGTGGCGCTATAGAGTTAGTACTAGAGACCCCATTTTTGGTCACGTGACTTTTTAAGACCACCACTACAACTGTGCCAAATTTCATCATTTTCCTATGTACGGTTCATAGGGCTGCCATAGACGCCTATGGCTAAGAAGAAGAAGAAACAGCAGAATAATAATAATACTGACAATTCCAATAGGTGTCTCAGCACCTTCGGTGCTTGACCCCTAACTATAACAGAAACAATAGGTGCCACAGCACCATAGGTGCTTGGCCCCTAATGATGATTCATCATTTTCTCAATGCTACAACTTAGTTTAATATACTAAGGTCATGCAAGATATCTCCAATACAGTTTAATCGTAGACACACTTTTTCACTTGATGTTGAAAATAATCACAAGCACAATAATTAACATGAGAAAACAAGATAAATACATGGGCACTAATGAGGGTAACAAGACATGGTTGAGAACGGTACTCATATTATACTTAACCCAAATGAACCGTGCTCAAGTGTGATTGTCCCCCCCCCACACTCCCCCAGAAGCACCACTCACACTGTACTTTGACTGGTCCAAGGCCGAGCGCGCTTTTATTATTAGGATGCGATTGTTTTGAAGAAAACAATGCACTGCCTGTTCCACGCCTGAGCCCAAGTGAACCGCGGTCGAGCCAACCTCTGCAAGCGGGCCAGGGCACAATTGACCAAATTGCACAGTACAGAGCCATCACACTAGTCAAACAAACCAGGCTTTGGGGGTCAAATGCACTCAGGCACGGTTTGGATAATGTTAGTGCATCCCAAGGGACGGATCACACAGAACACGTTTCTGGAAGTGGCCTTTTTTTTTATTGTTTTTTATGGGCAGTGAGTGTTTGGCACGCCGTTTAAGCAAGCAAACGCCAAGCGCTTTTGCAAGAGTGCTCTGAGTGACTGAAGTTGAAAAAAGTCAACTCTGAGTGGAAAACCGCGCGACGTCATTCGTGTTTTCACTGCAAAAAAATGACTTTCTTACTTAGCATTTTTGTCTAGTTTTCAGTAAAAATATCAAAAAATTCTTAAATTAAGATGAATTTTCTTGATGAGCAGAATGACCCAGGAAATAAGTCTAGTTTTTAGACAAAAAATATCAAATGTAAGCAAATTTGTGCCTAAAACAAGCAAAACAAATCTGCCAATGGAATAAGAAAAAATATTCTTGAAATAAGTTTCTTTTTTTCATATACACTTAATTCAAGAATTTTTTTCTTATTCCATTGGCTTGTTTTAGGCACAAATTCAATTCAAGAAATTTTTTCTTATTCTATTGGCTTGTTTTAGGCACAAATTCGCTTCAATTTTATATTTTCTCTAAAAACTAGACTTATTTTCATAGGTCATTTTGCTCATCAAGAAAATTCAACTTGATTTAAACATTTGGGGCCCTATCTTGCACCCAGCGCAATTGACTTTGTCAGTGACGCATGTATCATTCCTATTTTGCACCAGCACACAGCGGGTTTTTCCCTCCACAGACGCACCTCGGCAAACTAGGGAATGAACTAGGGACTAGGGAATGCGCTCCCTGGGCGGTTCAGCGCAAAAAAGGAGGCGTGTTGCGGCGCAAACCATCCCTAATGCTATTTTGCAGTTTCAAAAAACAATTGCGCCACTGATCAAAAAAAAACTAGTCTAAAGTCAGTGGCGCGTTACGTGTGGTTCATTATGCTATTTTAAGGGCGCATGCTTGACCATGATTTACTGTATAGCGTGCACAACGCGCACACACTTTGTTTTTCTAATCTACACAGATGCAACAGTTATTTTTGCTTAATCATAAATTGTTACAATAAAAAATATTAACACATGAGATAAGGGGAATCATGGTGGTGAGCATTGTGGTGATAGTTTTTAATTATTGTGTGGCTGCGTTAAAAAATTCTCATGCAAATAACGATTAAAATATTTTCATAAGTTTGTTGTGTGGCTGTATTACGTTTATTTTATGTAAATAATAATTAAAATGTTTTCATAAGAAACCTTAATGTATATGAACTTGATTTGTAAGTTTACTTTGGGGTTGGACCTTGCTTGCGTTTCTTGGGTCCGATTTCAAAGCCCCCAAACCCTTTCAGCGGTGATTGTGGACGCAGCGATGTCCTCTGCTGGCGTCAGGTCCTGAGGCAGATCCACCTCCCGTTACACGGGGTGACCGATTTATGCTGGCAAGCTTGGGATTCCCCCGTCTCCTGACATCATTGTAGCGCTTGGCGCAATGATAGGGATGCCAGCTGATAAGACAATTGTGGCTATTTCCTCTCACGCCTGTTTAACCTACGCTGATTTGGGTTACATTTGATTTGAGTGATATTTAACAGATATACTGCCGCCTGCTTTACCAGAGGTGAATGTAGCAGACATGAAATACGTGTCACCAGGTGACTATGGTAGGGCGGGAACCAAAAGTGGCGGATAAAGGTTCCGTGAAGACGGTTTCCGCCCGGGCCCGATTTTAAAATACACCACTTTGCTTCCTGATCTCCCTAGCAACGCAGAGCAGGAGAAAATGAGCCACAGGTGGGTGAATTAGGCTGGCCGTCCACGATTGGAGGAGGGAGTGAAGACAGGCACATAAAAAGGTCCAAGAAGCACAAAGGAGGGGTTGTTTTTGGGGTGTGAGTCCCTTTCTGCCTTGGGCAAAATGTAAACACACGCTCCGTCCCTGGAGGAGCCGAAGGGCGCCGTTGATCCGTTAACCACTTATAGTGCAAGGAAAGAGTGCGGCTGCCAGAAGAGGCAAAAAGGACGGGGCTGTGAGAATAATTAAAGGGACACTACACCGTGTGCTTGTGGTGTACTTGTCTACGTTGTGTTGCTGCTTTGCAGACGGACCAGGCTGGTTGGATCGTGCTATTGGGGAAGAGAGAAGAAAAGGGACAGTCAGTTGACGAAGGAATATTGAGGAGTTTCATCAGAGAAGGAGTGAACACAGAGCCATCAAGAGTGTAGCGAATAACAGTTGTGGACAACTAAGCGTGAGTAACAGATGCAGTACTTATCTGAGCCATACTTGTACGAAGAGTTGTTTTGGTGTGTTCCTTTGTGTTTTTGAGGTCCCTGGCCCCACTGGAGAGGACAGCGTGGGTGAGCCGCGGGTTGACCGGAAGTACGGACGAAGGACCTGATGAGAAGCACCGTTTGCTAGTAGAACAGTGGCCCTGTGGGGAAACAGAAACACAGGTGAGCCAGGGGAGAGAAATCAACACGCCGGGCCTGTGAATACACACATCTTACTCTCATTGGCGGTCCAGTTACTGCCCAACTATCCTCTCGAGGTCGTCGTAGCCAGGTGGCAAGGGCGATTTAAAAACCACGTGAAGTTTATAAGAGTGCTGTGGGTGAGTTTCACTGGTTGATGGTGTTTACGCTTTACTTGCTGGGTGTATGCTGTGCTTGTAGCGTTCAAACTGCCTAGCGAGACGACGACATCCGTTGTGGCCTGGGTCCTAAGGAGAGCGAGAATATTTAGCCCTGTGCCCGGGATGTGTCCACGAGAGCTTCGTTTATCCCTAGAGCAGACAGTGGTGAAGCCCAGTGAGTATTACCAAGAGTGTACTGTGCGGACTGTGGGTTGTAACAGTGTATGTATTGACCTTTCCACCAGAAGCACGTGGTGAGCGGAGCCCCTACGAAAGTTCGCCCCAACTCATGACCCCGGTTGGTGAAGAAGGAGGGGGAGTTCGGGAAGCGTTCGGCTCCGTGTCATCAGCCCCACTAGTCCCTACGACGCCCGGACCGTCTGAGTGGATGGGCGAAGGAATACGGTATACCAGCACTGTAGCGAAAGCCCACTGTTCGTAAGGGAAGCTCTGTGTGTGTACGAAGATCCCCAGTACTGTGAGTAACGTGACCTGTGAAGTAAATCTGTTCTGTGCTTATAGCAAATACCTATCTGTACAAGTGAAGCTCTGTGTGTGTACGAAGATCCCCAGTGCTGTGAGTAACGTGACCTGTGAAGTAAATCTGTTCTGTGCTTATAGCAAATACCTACCTGTACAAGTGAAGCTCTGTGTGTGTACGAAGATCCCCAGTGCTGTGAGTAACGTGACCTGTGAAGTAAACCTGTTCTGTGCTTATAGCAAATACCTACCTGTACAAGTGAATCTCTGTGTGTGTACGAAGATCCCCAGTGCTGTGAGTAACGTGACCTGTAAAAGAAACCTGTTCTGTGCTTACCGCAAATACCTACCTGCACAAGTGGAGCTCTGTGTGTGTACGAAGATCCCCAGTGCTGTCCCGGGTGGACGAACAGCGTTGCCAGCGAAGTACTTTACCTTGTCTGACCTTTGTTTGATTCTGCCTCCAGGAGAAGCGGAGCGCGCCACGGATTGTTGGGCCAGAGCCCCTACGGAGCCCCTACGGAGCCCCTGTCCCCAGTCTTTCCCTCAAGTGGCCCTGGAGGCGAAAAAGAGACACACTAGTTTTAAATTGCCCTTCCCCCTTTTCCTTTTAAATATTTAATAAAGTTTATTTTAATTATATTATACTCGTCTGTCTGGTCATTGGGGTGGTCTTGGGAAACTCCTCGAGGTGGAAGAGTTGAGAGGGGTGTGACCCTTAGCATAGTTGGGTCCGCCCTCGGGGTGTGTCATACGGCCAGTGGGATTTTTTTATAGAAAGACTAAAAATACGGGAGAAATAAGGGAAATTGTTTAAACGAGATGATGGCGGGAAAGAATGGTAAAATACAGGAGAATCCCGGGAAAAACAGGAGGTTTGACAGCTATGCTCCTGTGTTTGGGACCTCTAACCTTTGATAAAGGTCAGAGCATGGGTCCTCTTTTTATTTGTTTTTGCTAATAAGACAGTTAACATCAAACCAAAGGTTCAAGAGCACTCACGCTTTTATACTTGACTGACAGGACAACTGATTCGGTGGTCACCTTGCAACATAAAAAATGCAGCATGCTGTTCTTTTCTGAAGTCAATCAAAAAGGCAGTGCTGTCTACCTCGCATTTCAAGTCGGCTTGAAATGGATGTAGCCATTGTACAATTTTCCCCATGGTGACGTATATCCGAGTCAAATTGCTTCTGAAATGAAAGAAAGGTAGGGCTGGACTTGAATTTCGTCCATGGGGAACTGATTGATCATTTGAAGTTGGGTCGTGTTGCTATTTGCTAATCGCTACGATCTTTTCCCGGACCCTGTCCAGCTGCCATACCATAAAGAGTATGAGTCATAAAGAGAGATCGTTTTGAGTACGGGAGGAGATTTATATTAATATATAATTTGATTTTACAGGTCTCCAAAACATTCAAAATCTGCTAATAAATTATATTGCATTTATTGAGAAATTGGAAGAAACAATGTAAACATACCATGACTAACTTGAATGAATTTCAGGGCTGAAGATGAAGAGCCGGAGAGAGAGAGGCAGGCAGCCACAGTACATGTCAAGCTGTGAATTATTGATAAGCTGGGTGACTTCTGACAAGACACCAAACAGAAGTTTTCAGTAACAGAGGCATCACATGATACCCTTGTTACCTGCACCTCCAACTCTCAACTCATAACATTACACTGCCAACTGCATTCATTTCTGCAGCTGTGCATCTCACTTGAATTACCAGCATTTCAATCCTTACTCATTAGCATCTGAAAGAGTACATGAGAAATGGCAAGAGAACAGAGCTTTCACTGGCACAGGACAAAGAAAGTCATTCATAACATACACATTTCCAGACAGAGTCGTGTCTGCTAACTGACCTGTTCTGTACTCATCTTTTGGTCACTGGGCAGAGAGAAAATGTGTCTCTAAAGAAAACTCAATACGGCTTGGTGTGGAGTTAGAGCAAAAATCTTCTTCTGGCTAAGGGTATAACCGTAATGCAACTTTAAAGGAGTCTCGACATGAGGAATCTAAGTTTCTTTGATCTTTTGACATATAAGAATGCCTTGTACTCTAAGAACATTCTGCAAGTTTCAGAGCTCAAAACATCCTTTCAAAGACATCAAGAAATTCATGTCTACTTTTACCCACAGTAAAAATGGTCGCATACTTGTGACCGCATCTGTAAATTATAGTTGAAAAGAAAACTGTTTCTGAGTTCCAGGTTTAAAATCTTGTCATTTTTTCTTTTAAATTTGAGCTTTGGAGACATACAAAGTATCCTACAAAATCACAACCTTATAGTTTGTTTGTGCAAGCAGCTTAGTGCGACCTTGTTTCATCTGTAACTGGTAGAGGTTCATTTAGTAAAAACGCTTTACTTTCACAGCAAAACCCTCTAAGTGCATGCATGCTTTTGGCAAAAACCTCCATTTCTTTAGACAAGACAAAGTAATCAGTTACAAAATCACTAATGATGCAACTAGAAACATTGTAAATGCTAAAAGTCAGAATTTAAATGGGTCATATTATAAGATTTTTTAAGATGTAAAATAAATCGTTGGTGTTCCCAGATTACATAAGTAACGTTTTAGCTCAAAACACCATAAAGATAATGTTAAAAGTGCCACTTTTTGGGTGTGTCCTTTAAAATGCAAATGAGCTGAAGAAATGCAAAAACTGATCGCCATGACGGTGGCTTGATGAAATTGAAACTCAATTGTGCTATAATTACTTTTTCTCTTTCTTTCTGCACTAAATGCCAGTCCTGTGGTTGGATAGTGCATATTAAGGGGTGGTACTATTGTAATAAGACTTGCTACCTACGTCACAAAACAGGCGATATCTGAATGACCAAATTTTAACATGCGTGTAGAGAATGGTTTACCAAAACTAAGTTACTGGGTTGATCTTTTTCGTGTTTTCTAGGTTGATAAAAGCACTGGGGACTCAATTGACCCCTTGCTAAGCCCTGCCCTCCTTAGTTATTGTTGCTACGCCGGTCAAGCTTTTGCACCTGGCAAGTCTATTACAGTATGTATGCACCGGTGTCAGACATTCCCAAGGAGATAATTAGTCATTTACAGGTGAAATATCTGAGAGAGCAAGACAAAAGGGACTGCAATATGCATTCAAGGAATAGATCCACGACATAATATGCAACTGATTAGAGAATAATTTTATCAAAATTGAAGCTAAAGCCTATAATGTTAGGTCTCAGCGCAAGCAGCAGCCGCCTCATACGCTGACCATTTAAAAACACACAAATTGAGGAACAGCTTTGTTCATGCACAACAGGGTGAGTGAAATTTGTAAAAAATAATCTTATAATTATAAATCAAACAGTGGAATAAACACAAGACATCATAATAACATTCTCCCGCATATAAAGCGAACCCCGGGAGAGCTGCAATCGGATTGGGGTACTCGGGGTAGGCCGTCTATTAACAAAATGCTAAAATATTTTTTAAAGTATGTCAGTCAGCCTCAGTCTTGCCTTTAATCATCTTATTTTATGTTTAAATATATGCATTATGAACAAATAACCGTTGATTACTGACTATTTGCAAGCAATGATGGAGTTAGCTAGACAGCTAACATTAGCGTGCTTTTACATTGGAGCATACGTATGTGTTTTTGTTAATCCTGTCGATAGTTATTTGTGAATTTTACACTGCTTGATCCACGTCCGACATTTCCCACTTGGGTTTTAAATGTCGAGAAGGGATAAAAATCCACCAACCCTTTCCAAACTCTTGGATACGGGTATCAGATTAACAGAATCCATATTCACATTGCTTCGACATGTTTCCCTCGCTCGATAGCTTGTCAGACCCCAGCACCTAGTACGGTTGCTAAACAACGATTGGCCTGTGGCGGTTTTCGGGCGCGTCTTAGCGAAGGGTCAATTACCCTGCTGAAATAAACAGCATCAAACCAGCATGGACCAGCATGGGAATTATGCTGGTCTATGCTGGTTTAGCTGGTGGTGACAGCATACCAGCACCAAAACACAACATATGCTGGTATGACCAGCATGGGATGCTGGTGCTAATGCTGGTGCTAATGCTGGTTTGTTGCTGGTTTAGCTGGTGCTAATGCTGGTGCTGATGCTGGTTTGATGCTGGTTTAGCTGGTGTTCACTAGCAAACCAGCACCAAAACACAACATATGCTGGTCTTGCTGGTATGCTGGTTTTTTCAGCAGGGTATACACAGAAACATGGTAAAAGACAGATTTTTACACTTATTACAAGGAAAAATAAAGAAACTGAACCACACATTGGGGGGTGCTGAGACCCATGTGACTGCCACATCAGGGTTGTATTCAGATCCAAATACTCACAAATGACCCAAGTTTGAAAGATTCACACGTTTCGGTAATTCATCTTCTTTACACTTATGGGCCTTTGCTGAAAAATGAACATGCGTTTAGCAGATTCTGCCAACAAAGCAGTATTTCTGAATGACCTGAGGAAGGGATTAAGCGGATTTGAACCAAACGTTTTTTATGGACATACAGTATAGTGGGCTACGTGCCAAGAGCATTCAGTCATTATTATTATCTCATTTTTGACTGAAGTGATGTTAAGAGGTCTGTGCATCTGAGCTTTTCATATACAGAGCAATCAGACTGGGTGTGCTACTTATCTCTTACCTCTCAGAAGACGCCATGGTCTTCACTTTACCTGTTGATTGTTAAAGACACGGCAAGGCAAGATGACATTAAACACATTATATCAAACCAGAAATATTTCTGATGCATACTATCCATCTATTTCTCACTCTTTCTTTCATACTCACCTACAGTACAGTAGCCTTCCATTATTATCAAAAGGTGGCTGCTGTGTAGCAGAGTTGCCCAAAGTGCACTTCAGTTAAGTGCCTAAGGCCAATTTAAGCCTGCAGTAGTTTGAGTTGGAGAATCATAAATGGGACTAAATGTCCCTGTGAGCACACTAATCATTCACACTGCACTGTCATGAGAGAGAGAGAGAGAGAGAGAGAGAGAGAGAGAGAGAGAGAGAGAGAGAGAGAGAGAGAGAGAGAGAGAGAAAAAAATAGAGAAAGAGAGAGTTTATTTGTTTATTACTTGACTAGGATTTCACATTTACTGTGTGTATTTGTCAAGTTTTTAGAGACAATAGAAATATGGGCATTATAATATATTCTGGAAGATAAATTGATGAGCCATGAAAGAAAACATGACATGATGAGACTTATGAAGTCAGCGAAAATCACTTTGTGAGAAATACCCAGTTGAGCTTTACCAGATATTGGTCTTCCTAGTTTCGAATCTGATTTAAAGAGCTCCTATTTCATTGCTAAAAAACAAGGTTATTTTGTGTATTTGGTATAATACAATGTGTTTGTGTGGTTTATGGTTCAAAAACACATTATTTTCCACATACTGTAAATTTTTGTAGCTCCAAATTTCACTTTCTTCCTGAAATGCATAGATTTGAAAAGGGCTGTCCCTGATTGGCCAGCTAATCTGTATGTTGTGATTGGCCTGAATACCTCTGACATCAGCTGGAAGTGTGACGCTCCTTACCATATTTGAAAGATTCGGTTGCTAACAGGAGTTAATTTACAGGCTGTATTTCAGAAGCGGGAGGAATTATGATAATGTCGGTCTTGTCTACATCACCAATCCCACGAAGTAAACTGTTGTCTACAATCCGTGTGTTTGTTGTAGTCCAAGAAAATACGCATATCATTGCATATCATTAACATGTACTTATACACACTTACACACCAAAGGAAATTTTATAATGTGAATCGTCAATAGGTCCTATTTAATACAATTTCATGACACCGGCCGGATGCCCGCACCTAAAATACAGTACGTTTTTCTGATAGAGATAGATTGTCTAAAGCGCACAACGCAACGTCTAAATGGGCGTGTCCGAATCAACTTTTGCTAGTTTAACGATGGGAAAAACGGTTTGTGCACCGAGCGCATGGTCGAAAAGGGTAGGGCTTTTTTATGAGTAATGGGAGTATTTTAGGCGTAACGTGCTATAAACCAATGAGAGTCTCAGCTCTCATCCCCTTTAAAAGCAAGTTGCGCTGGCGCTATGTCTAATCCCTATTTAGATGACGGACTTTGTAAACTGAAAAACTAAGCGGAGGAAGAAGATCCCCAGTTTAAGATTAATGTTAAATAATTGTGTTGTTTTTCACTTGTATTGAAATTGTTATTTTTTTATTAAAACCTTTAAAACCCGTTTTCTTTTAGTCATGGAAGTAAAAAAGCAGGCTTTCAATTGCTTTAAATGTATGGCTATCCAATATCATCAAAAAATAATTTACAAGTATGTAAGAAAAGGTTTGTACTCTAAAAATACTTTATTTGTAACAAACAGGAGATAAAGAATTTACAAACGGCTATCCGCATGTTTAAGCACTTGGACAGTGTCTTAAGTTTTTTTTAAGCATTACTTAAAAATGTTTCTCATCCAACCATATCCACAGGTACAGAGTCAACATATACAATAAATCCGTGAGGTAGCATTTAAAAATAAAATGTAAAAACAGATACATTTGTTTAAAGGCGCTCTAAGCGAATAATGTGCGACGTCACTTCCTGTTGATGTTTGAACTGTTTTCAAACAGACAGAGCGTAGCTAACTCCTCCCCCTCCCCCTCCCTTCCGTGCTTTCATGAACGCGCCCAACCCCCACCCCCAAATCCTTCTTGTCGTTTATTGGCTGGAATACTTTGTTTCGTTTTGTGCTGCTAGGTTTGGCCATTTGTTGATATTGCCGTTTGTGAAGCCTGGGTTGTCTACAGAGATCGCGTTTTTTTACAGTTTGATCAGCGGACAGGCAGCAAGCAGATAGTGAGGAGATGTTTCCGGTATGTAACAAAAAATGTTTTATGGTCTAAAACGCTTCAATTCGCTTAGAGCACCTTTAAAGCAAAGCATTTATTTACTTACCAGGCTGCAGGTGAAGCAGCTCTTTGCACCTTCTATCGTCTCATAATCGGTCCTCATTTATGCCCAAGAGACTCAATAATAATCTTTTACATTCAATCCTTTAATCTTTCATATTTAAAAGCGCATATGTTAAGCAAACCCGCGTTGTCGTCCCGTTTATAGGTGCATATTACTAATGCGCTCTTTAAATAACAAAAAACATATTGCGCCATTGACTTTAGACTTTAGACCAGGTTTTTGTTGGTCATGGCGTAGTCTGTTTTAGTTGCCTCAAAATAGCAACGCGCCAACAATGCACCTGAACACAACTCGTTTTCAGACCAGAACACCCAAGGGCGCAAAAGGGGGCGCAAATGCATTTGCTATTTAAATAACGTGGCGCTAAACGTGAAAATGATAATTGGCAGGGTGGAAACTAGCAAAAGACACTTGCGTCGCGCATTGCGCAGGGTGTAAGATAGAGCCCATAGAGGTGAGTTTCAGATTTCTAGGATATTTGTATGTATGTCGGATTGTAATTTAACCTATGCAGGGTTGTTTAACCCATTGTTGGGTCAAATATAAACACTTTCTGGGTTAATTTGTAACCCAATGGTTTTTGACCAAACACTGGGTTGAAAATAACCCAACATTTTTTTAGAAATGATCATTGCAGTTTTAGATTTAACAGAAGTTTGAGCTTTAATTTTATTACTTTTTTATTTAAGACTTTCTTAACTAGAATTTGAGGTTTAAAATCCTGAGTAATGCAAAGATATTCTGTATCAGCGAAAGCTTTCGACTTTTTTACTGAAACATTTTAATACATTTGGTAAAGAAACACCAGTTTGTCTTTGTGTAAAATAAAAAAACAATGTCAACTGTTTTCTTTACAAAAAAATAGTCTGCTATAAATAACATTTCTTTGTAGAGTTTATACCAATTTACATAAAATACATTGGCATGCAATTCACATGGTCATAATTTCAGCCGCGAGCTATGTGATGTACAGTATCTCAGTGTATTAAAAAAATGAAACGGCAAAATGAATGTGGCCATCCCATTGAAATTCAGTCTGAATCGTGAAAGCAGTCTGAATATGTAAGGCTGTGTTCTGATTAGCTCTTTCACATAATTGACCATAACATATTAAAATTGAACATCAGCAAAATAATTGGATTTCTATTCCAATCATGTTTGGAGCAGAGATCCTTTTCTGGACTAAATGGAAACATGAATGCTGCACATATATTTCCACCAATACACTTGTTCAGTAATAATGCAGTTTTATCTGTGATACTTCAATTTACGTGATAAATATCATCATTCAGTAGAATAAAAACTCGACAGACATAATTATAGTTATGTAACCATTACATCATTACACACAGCAGATGATTAAGACCAACCAAACAGGTGATTTATACTAAATTGAAGAGATCTGATATATCTGATCAAAACATTGGGACTCAAGCCCTCGAGTCTTTTACAAATTATTTACTCTCATTGTGCAGTTCAGTCCAGTGAGATAACGCATTTCATTGAGATTATAATTAAGATTGTATCATGCACTTTCAGGATGATTAATCTCATTGGATGTCTCTGCTTCACATCTGCAGCGCTGAGCCCCTTGTAATCATACAATACTACAGGCTTATTCAGCTCTTTTCATGTCTGGTCAAAATAAAAGACTCTTTAAACTGAATTACCTCACTGTTCTGTGTATTTTCTATACATCAAATAGATGTGGCAAGCTTGGCAACCGCTGCTTTGAGGTGTTGATAGTAAGCAGTCTCTGGCATGAAGAAGAGAAATGAGCATTCACAGATGATGTGAAGTATGTAAACACACAAGGTACGCTAAAACACCCTTGTCTGATTTAAATAGCATTAACAAGCAAACAGTGAACATACCTGTAATGTATGCACACATTTTCCCTCCAGAGAGGTATATGATGTGGAAAAATACTTCAAGGACTTGTTCACATACACAGGGAACTGCAGTTTACTTTCCAAATAATGTTATATTGCATGTCTGTAAAATTACGGAACATTTTCAAAACCTCTCACTGAAGAAGTTTACTGGGGATTTTGAAGGTGTTATTGAATGAGATCTCACAATTTTATAGGATTTTACTGTAGTAACGATGGTATTTGTGACCCGTCACGGAAACCAGTGACACAAGTCGGTAGCACAAGTTTCGAGAAAATGAGAAACAAAGTTTTTTTTTCAAAATTTGTGGTTTTCGTTTTATTGGAGAATCTGTTAGTTGAGATCACTAAGAAGCTTCTCCATGTTTGAGATAGCAGTTTTTGTACATTTAAAAGCATACATTTTGCGGTTAAAATAGGCTTGTTTTTCCGGAGATTCTAGCGTGCAGCAGAGGCGTCATTGTCTGTGTGTATATTTACATACTGTATAAGCGTCTTGTGTTTTCGCCTCCGCCCCCAAAGGGAACAGCGTTGCTCCTGAATAGGGATAGTTCGCCCAAAAATGTAAATAATATCATTAATGACTCGCCCATATGTCGTTCTAAACTCAGAAGACCTCCGTTCATCTTCGGAACACAGTTTAAGATGTTTTAACATTAGATTTAGAGCTTTCTGTCTCCTCCATTGAAAATTTTATGTACGGTTTCCATGTCCAGAAAGGTAATAAAAACATCATCAAAGTAGTCCATGTGACATCAGGGGGTCAGCTTGAATGTGTTGAAGCATCAAATATACAGTTTGGTCCAAAAATAGCAAGAATTACGACTTTATTCAGCATTGTCTTCTCTTCTGGCTCGAGCGTGAAGTCACGTGACTGTAGTGACGCGGCTGACCTGTCCCTCAGACATGTTTGCTAAGTTTTTTTTTTTCAAAGTTACAGCTTGTGTCTCCCTAGACTGTAAACGAACTCGGGCACAAAACAAAAGAAAAATAAAAGAAGCTGGGGAGCGGAACAGATGACAGTCAGCCGCGTCGTACGTCATTCGCCTCACTGACTTTATGCGGCGCCGCAATCGGATGACGTCAAAGTACCGCAAGAGCTCTTCAAGAAGTCTTATGGAGTAGTTTAATTTCGACTCGCTCTCGCGGTACTTTGATGTTGGTACCCTAAACAAACAAACTGTTCTACAGATCCTGTTTCGTCCCTAGATGACATAATTGTCCTGTGGTGGCTAACGTAGCTTCTCATTGCGTTTCGAAATTGAGGCTGCAATTCACAATCTCACCTCTAGATGCCACATTACACCGTTAAGGGTATTGATAGCAAATTGTCTTGTTTTGTTAAATGTAATCACATTCACTTCCATAACTGCTGACAAAAACACTGTAGAATACTGAAGAGAATTCTCTTGTTAAAGTATTCGTGTAGCTCATTTGGGAGAGCATTGCGTTAGCTGTGCAAAAGGTCATAGGTTCGATACCCAAACAACACACATACTGTATAAAACTGTATAGGTTTGGATAAAAGCTGCCAACTGCAATTCTTGCTGTAAAGTCAATTAACACACCTGTGAAATTGCATTGGAAGTCCCCAGTAACTTTAGTATATAGCTCATGATTAATTGCCAGACAGTGAATGTTGTTTTGATAATATGCATGGTTGTATTATTAGGAACAATGGGTCTTTATTCTCACTGAAAAAGATAAATTAGCCAAAAATTGCATCCAAACATAAGTGTCTGCTTCGGAAAGGTAAATGCCTGGTATGTGTATAGGGATATAAGAGAAGAAAAGTAAAAGCTTAGTATTAAATCTATAATAGCATGGAATCGCAAAGACTGTTCTCCAAAAATAAATGGCCACATACCACACACTATAAATCCAGACATCAAGATATCACGTGTGAGCTAAATATGCTAATTTTAAAGTTTAATTAATCAAACTTTGATTAATGTACTACAAGAATCATAAATTGAAAGCGGCGGAGAGTATCTTGCTGTTAAGAGAATGTCAAGCATCTAAATATAGGTTAACACACCACAGTTTTATCTACAGCTTTAGTGTAAACATTTTTGCTGTTCAGAAACCAAGCAAACCTATGAAAAACCTATGAAAATAACTCAAAACTTTTATTTCCATTTTCTTTTATTGTTAATACTAATTTTGTTCAACACAAGATCATACGTACTTCTGCCTAAATTTCTGTATAACCTAACATACATTGCTCCAGGTACATATTGCTGCATCTTTGATTTTTGTCTGTTTTGATGCGTTATTTTTAAAAGTTACGAATGAAACACATACACAATTTAAAAGCTGCTCATCTCTGTTAAGTAGAATTGGTACTTATTTATTGTCATGCAATTAAACCCGCAGCATGGCTAAGCGATTTTCACTGTTCTTGCGGTTTAATTTTAATAAAACACAGCTGAATAAAACCTACAGATATATTTTGATCATTTGTGATTAATCAACAAGTTATTGACATACCTCGGCCGAACATAATCAAACCTGATAGGAGCAACATGAGTTTATTCAACAAAGGAAACTGAAGAATATACTCGATTATACCACAGGACTGTTGAATGCTTTATTCTGATTGGCTGAGAAATGTTCCACGGGTATGCATTAATTTCTGATAACCGCACACCTTTCTTGTCAAATTTCTTAAAAATAGGCACCAGAGCAATGTTTGTGGTAACTGTGCCACATTACCACCTTGGATGTGCATTATTTTTGAATTATTCAAGGCCCGTCGTCAATTATTCCTTACATAATTTTCATTACCCAGTCTCACCCCATTTCGTCAATATTTGACGACACTTGACCATTCGTCAATATGTGACGCGGAGGGTATACCTTTCGCATCATTTTTTGACGAACTGGGGACTTCAATACTATTACGTCCGTTGCATTCTCTTCTCCTATTTTCTTACCAATTTTGCGTCGGTTTAGGGTTAGATTTACATAATGACATCCCTACCCAAACCTAACTCTAACCCCAACGCCAGGTGACAACTGTTTAATTTCGCGTACACTGTTTAATTTCGCGTACTTGGTTTAATTTTGCGTAATCTAACCCTAAACCGACGCGAAATTGGTAAGAAAATAGGAGAAGAGAATGCAACGGACGTAATAGTATTGAAGTCCCCAGTTCGTCAAAAAATGACGCGAAAGGTATACCCTCCGCGTCACATATTGACGAATGGTCAAGTGTCGTCAAATATTGACGAAATGGGGTGAGACTGTGTTAAACCTTGAATAAACCTGCATCAAAACAGAGCAAAAACATGCGCCTCCAGTGCCTCTAGTGGACACTCCAACTAAAAGATGTGGAGGTATGTACTAAGAGAAACTTATTTCAGGTTATGCAGAAATGTAGGCAGAGGTACGTAATTCCAATTTATACATTTGTGTATATTTTTTGGATCTCAATCTTTTCCTATTGCTTTTAGAAGCAGGGTTCCTGTTGGTTGTGCTGCTAAAATATGTAGAAACAATTTCTCCAAAACCATCAAATATATTAAAAAAACATCTAGCCCCCACACCGCCGGCTATTTACTGCTATTTCCATAATGCTGAGAAGATAATGAATTCAACTTTTGCAAAATAGCTTATTTCATTGCATCAGGCCATCCTCTGCTTGGAGATGTTTCAAGGTCATTTCAAAGCTGAATTATAAAGCGCTCTAAAAAGACAAATGGTTGCCCATTACGTTAATCAGTTTGAGGAGATGCAGCGAGATGCCTTGTCAGATCTGCATTTATTTTCCCTGGTGTCTGCACAGAACATATGCTCGCACTCAGCACATCGAACCAACACTGTGTGTCAATAAGGGGGTAAGAGACCCCCTTAGGCAATGAATTAGGTCTTAAATAACTCTAGTCAAGGAAGCGGCCAATTCTGTTCAACTTAAATGTGCACTGTCAGATGTGCTTAAATACAATTCAGTGTCAATGACCTCACACAAACTGGTTGCCTTAGGCTACAAATTTCACTGTTATTGATGAATACGGTGTTTCTTTAACTAGGGTCACTTTAATTAATGCAGAATAAATCTATGTATAAATCTCTTTTAAGATCTCACCTACCCTGATACCAGCTATATCTGTCTGTTGCATTTGGGAAAGCATCAGGCACATCTAAAAGCAATTGTGTCTCGTCAATGATGCCTTTAAATTCCCATCGCGATCAACTTGTGACGCATTTCCGAGTGAAACCAAATATGGCACGAGAAGCGGGCGTCACTTGTGTTTTTCAGTGAGAATTGATTGGATATTGAAAAGTACAGTAGGTTTTTCATGCATGCAGAAATAGAAATCACAGAAAATTGACTGTTGGAGGGGGCGTGGTTAACGGATGCTCACGCGGATGTTATCAGACAAGGAGGGCCACAAGAGGGCATTTTCAGTTTATGTGGGTAGATGAATTTTCTAAAAATAATGAACCACACAGATAAATTGTTTATAATGAAAACTGCAATATTCCATAAAAAAATAAGAATTGACAGTTTTTGATTTCATGGTGACTTTAAAGTCAAAATTGAAGATGTTTTAAGGATTAACCAGTGTGCTCCAAAACACTGACAATTCTCATTTAGAAGATATA
This sequence comes from Paramisgurnus dabryanus, assembly GCF_030506205.2. Lineage (NCBI taxonomy): Eukaryota > Metazoa > Chordata > Actinopteri > Cypriniformes > Cobitidae > Paramisgurnus > Paramisgurnus dabryanus. The sequence continues at coordinate 31,373,538 of NC_133342.1, read as the reverse complement.
CAGTAAGCATTCAAAACATATATTATCTGTCAATTTGTTCAACACCATTTTACCAATAATATAAAATTGATTATTTGGATTATTTCACAAATTGCAACTGTCCATTAGTTGCTGTATTATCTTCAACATGACTAACAGTTTTACCATTAATAGTTTTTTTTTTATGTAATGTGAAGTTTCCAGGTTTCCAAGGGAACAAGCATCAATGGACATTATACATGAGATGATGTTTTGAAGCAGATCTTTAAAGAAAATTAATGAAAAATAACAACATTTTATTAAGCGTCATTTCAAGTCAAGTTATATATTTGTCAAATTATTTTAAACATGTGAAAACACTATTTGATATAATTTGGTATACATAAAATGATTTCTATTTACAATAGTAAGACTTCTTTACAGTCATGGTTAAAGGCAAAGGAATCTCCAATATTTTTCTAAAAAAAATCTAAAATATTCTAAAATGTCATATCTGTCTAGTTTTATCAAACTGTGTCAAACTGATATTTGGAAACAAAAAATAAATGCATGTTCAGATGATTGTTAAATAATAATGACAAGAGGCCTATCCTGTGATGCATTTATTTCTTAAAAAAAAAAATAGGGAAAAATAAACAGTATTAATATTACAGAATGTTCTGTATTACTGTATTGGTCATTTGAAGTGGTTTGACATATACTTTAAATTTTCACTGCATTGCGTTGTGTTTTAGGGTTACCAGAAATGTCCATCAAAATCAATGGAAAATATCCTGACAGAACATTTTTTGTTAACACTTTACTTAAAGGGGTGTTCATAAGACAACACCTTCATAATCATGACATGACACATGTCATGATGAACATGAAGGAGATTTTATGCACATTTATGACAATTGTCATTAAGTGTCATTTGTTCACTGATAATGCAATGACATTGTTTAAGATTTCATTGGTATGACAATTGACATAAACCAATACATCATAACTTCTCATACATCTGTCATAAACATGACATAGCAAAATAATTATCAAACTTAAGAAACTACCTAGCTTTAGGGGTTAACATTACATTAAACTGTCATTAAAATGTCATTAAGTGTTAATACTCTGTCAAATAGTTTTATAACAGCATCATGAATATTTTTCTTGACCTCAACTACAGTGGTACAAATTGAACTTGACATTAACATGTTAATAAGGCAAAATATTTAATTATTTAAATTAATGTAATTAACTGTTTGTGCAACAATATGGAACCAGTGCAAAATGGCTTAACCCCTTAATGGACTGTTTCTATTTAAATATAAAAAAATATTTTATAACATTTTATTAGTATTATTATTGGATGATTGATTTTATTTCTCTTAACACCTGGAGGAAACTTAAAAAACATTATAAACTAAAGAATATTTAAGACGCTGTTATAAAATTATTTGACAGAATATTAACACTTAATGACATTTAAATGACAAATTCAATTTGTATCACTGGTAAAAAAAATGGTAATGTCAAGTTGTAATGACCAGTTCTGATATATTGGTTGTCATAACAAAGACATCTCAAACAATGTCATATTTACATTGAAAATGACATAATTGAACAAATCACACTGTATGACAGTTGTCATAAACGTGCATAAAATCTTCTTCATGTTCTTGACACGTCTCATGTCATGATTATGTCTTATGAACAACCCTTCAAGTAAATTGTTACCCCCTTTTTACAGTGTCTCCATGTTACACTTTGTAACCTAGGGTAAAACTTTCATGTGAATGTGAATTTTCAAATGCATATGGTTTAAGAAGTGTATTTTGTTTGTATGGTGTGAGTCATGTTAATTTACAGAAACAGATACAAATTGAGGTTTGGCTCTTTAAGAGTATTATTTATATATTTATTTAAGTAAAGTGTGGTTGAAATGTACATGGTGCAAAACGTGGTTTTTTGACAGCATGTTTGGTTGTCTGTTTAATAATTGGATGATCAGAAGTTGATTCCGCCCTCTGTACAAACAACTAGGACAGCTATTGGTTGTTTAAGAGAAATCAGCGTCAGTAAGAAAAAAACACCTGGCAGATCGACCGGGTGAATGCATTGATCCAGATCGGATTAAGTTGTCTCTTATACTTTATAATTTGTTTTACTAACTGACAGTTAGTAATAATTTGTTAAGCGTCTTGTTAAGAGAAGACTGGTAGTTGTTTTATTCAAGTTGCAAAGAGGAGATTGACGGACATTTAACACTTCTATCGCGATGGCGGAACAGATGTGAGTGATTCGAGAACTTTCGGTCGGACACAGAGCAGCACGCGAGTGTCTTTGGAGTGATAAGTTGTGTATCCAGACAGTCATATTTGCAATTATGATAAAAATGACGGAGACGGAAAAGCGCTTTGAGTTGAGGTGAGCGGTGATGTTCATTTGGAGTCGCGGGACACGCGAACCTGCAGACGATTATCACGAGGGAGAAAGAAAGGAAGGGAAACCACAATAACCAATTCGGCGGACAGCTGCACCTTAAGGTATTTGGTTTCATTTTATTTTTGCTCTTAGGAGTGAAGAGGCCAGTTTAAGTTTTCGTTTAATGGCCACAACGCACACGAGCGACGGCACGGGCCTGCAACAACAAGGGGGTGTGAATGTTTATGTGTAAGTGTGTGTGTGTGGGCCCACAAATACTGTGTTTTTTATTTCAAAGTTGTTCAATATGCTCTGATATGGGTATAAGTTAAGTAAGATACCTCTAAAGTCTTGATTTATATCGGGTAATCGGTTGTTGTGTGATTATAATGTGTTAAACGTGTCGTATTGAAAGAGTCACATAAACCGCAGTTAAAGGGGACCTGTTATTATATATTTTTTTTCTCAACACAATTTCTGTGATTCCTAGCTTACCATTGTAAGTGATTTAACAAAGTGTAAAGTTTCAGTATTTAAATTTCATCCTTAAGAGGTTAAGGGTTATTTGTAGTGATTATTTGTTTTTATATACATTTGAAATCTTGGTGAAAGCCTTATGTTAAGGGTTATTTAAGTTTTTTTCTACTCTATTTCAATATTCCTATTTTTTCTTAAATAAAACTTGTTACTCTTATGTATAAACGCTGAAGTATTTACTCATTTGGTATCTGGTTAAATATTAATGTTGGGTCTAAACAGTTACATGTGAAGGGTTTAAGTTTCTTGCAGTAAATTATTTAGCAGTTAATGCTGTGATAGGTTAACGTAAAACTATAGAGAAGGAGTTCCCATAATCAGTCGAGAGACACATACAAAAGAACCCGTATGTACATTTTCCTGGTTCTGAATAATATGTAATTTAGAGCCAGGTGTTACACTTTCTTTGTGCCTTGGTTTTGAATCATTTACATTACCCTTAGGGCCAGTGCCGGTCAAAGTTGCACAAGTTGCGTAGGGCCCTGAACAACTATATTCATGCGACTGCATAGATCAATTGGCGTGTGACATCAATGTGCCAGCAATTCGAAAGCATAACAAACATTGATCTCACTGTATTTTAATATGATATGATAATTGGTCTGTGCAGCATGCAGTTTAACACACTTATGGACATGCGTCTTGATATATAGATATGGTTCCCTTTCAATACGGTTCACTTCGCATTGCGTCAGTTTGCTGACGCTATGGGGGAAACTCCTGTTTACTCCGTGATTGAAGCCTATTGGTTAACGTCTGTAGAAAATACAGACCAATGACGTTTGAGCCCGCGCGGGGGCGTGGCACACGTCCCTATATAAGCCGGTGAAATACGTCAAGAGCTCATTACTTTTCTCCTTCAGCGCGAACCTTCTCGCTGCTCCGAAGAAGAAGCCCTTACTCGCCGTCGATCCAAGCACTGCAGCGGACTACAACACACCAGCGTGTTCCCCTGCCGCTTTCCGGTGAGCCTAAAAAAGAGTTATCTAAAAGAGCAGAAGCGCGTTGAGATAATGTCGCTTCGGCATTGCGGCTCCTGCCGAGCCCCTTTGCCTGTGGAGGATTTCCACAAGGAGTGCGTCATCTGTCTGGGTCCTGCCCACGCCGAGGCCGTACTCGCTGAGGCGGGCTGCGCCCACTGCGAGCTCCTTCCTATCGCGGTGCTGCGCTCCCGCCTCGAGATCTTTAAACGGAAGGCTTCCCGTGCTCTCCCGCCTAAACAGCAGCGGAGCCGTGAAGCTGGAAGACGCCCTGAGACCGAGTCCACGCCGGCTCATCCCCCGCGTGCTCTGTCTCCCCGCCGTCACCCTGTCACCTTCGCCCATGAGGACCTACGCCCCCTGCCGAGTGCTAGCGGCATGGTTTCCTTTGGGTCCGGTGACAACTTGGAAGTGATGTCATCCTCTGAGGAGTTAGAGGATTGGGCGGCTTCGGATGACGACGCCCACGCAGCCGCCGCTGATGAACCTACCGAGTCGCGTCCTCACGACTCTGAGCTCATCCGCATCTTGACGCAAGCTACGGCGGAGCTCAACATTAAGTGGTCGCCGCCGTCAGAGCCTCAACTCAGCCGGTTGGACGAATGGTTTCTGCAGCCCGGGCGCCGTCAATCGTCCCGCCAACGGCAGGCGCCGTTTTTCCCTGAGGTTCACCAGGAGCTCACCAAATCTTGGCGTGCTCCCCACTCCACCCGAGCTCAGAGCGCCGTCTCCCACGTCCTCTCCGTAGTGGACGGCGCCGATGAACACGGCTACTCCAAGCTGCCGCCGCTCGAGGAAACTGTCGCCGCCCATCTCTGCCCGTCTTCAGCCGGCGGATGGAGGGCTAAGTTGAACCATCCGTCAAAGCCCTGTCGCCTGACATCGACCCTGGCGTCGAAATCTTACGCCGCCGACGGCCACGCTGCATCCGCTCTCCATACGATGGCGGTGCTGCAGGTATACCAGGCAAAACTCCTCCGTGACATGGACGAGACAGGTCCGGACCCGTCGACCTTTCAGAACCTGCGCAGCGCGACTGATCTGGCCCTTCGCGCCACTAAAGTCGCCACTCAGGCTGTAGGAAGAGCCATGGCCAGCCTGGTTGTTCTGGAGAGACATCTGTGGCTGAACTTGACGGAGATAAAGGACACGGATCGGGTTGCCCTTCTTGACTCGCCCGTGTCACCGTCGGGGCTCTTCGGCTCCGCTGTGGAGGGGTTCACCCAGCGCTTCACTGAGGCACAGAAATCGTCGCAGGCTATGCGGCATTTTCTACCAAAACGATCTGCCTCAGCGTCTGAGACCGGCCGCCCAAAACCGCCGCCAGCTCAGCGCCCTAAGCCAGCACCAGCTCAGCCCCAGCAGAGAGCTGAACCGGAGGTCAAGCGCCAGCGTCCTGCACGACCAGCTGGCCCGCCTCGACGCCGCGGTCCCCGTCCTCGGATTACGCTGGACCCGACGCCGGCGCCGCCTCCCTGAAGAGAGTCTGAGGAGGAAAAGAGGCTCTGGTCCCGCTTCGGCCGGCCCGCCCTCGAAAGTTCTGCGTGTTTCAGTCCCCTCGGGCGCTGGACACACCCTCGCTGTAACAGCGAAACACAAATTTTTACCTTTTCACAAAAAGAGCAAATTTCCTCCTCTGTACACACAAACACACACACGGCTTAACGTCCATAAGCATATCGACGCTCGCCGTCAAATTTCACGTTTGGCAATCCACCCCCGGTATGCCGGGCTGGATTCTAAACGTAATCCAACACGGTTATTCACTTCAATTCGCCCGGAGACCACCCCGGTTTCGCGGCGTTCTCTACACCACTGTCCCAGACGATCGTATGCAGATCCTCAGGGAAGAGGTGCGTTCTTTATTACTAAAAGACGCGATAGAGACGGTCCCGGCGGATCAAAGCGAATCAGGCTTTTACAGTCGTTATTTTCTCGTTCCAAAGAAAGACGGCGGCCTCAGACCGATATTGGATCTACGCGTTTTGAATCGCGCTCTTGCCAAACGGCCGTTCAAAATGCTTACAGCCAGACGAATCATGGCGTTAATTCGACCGGGCGATTGGTTCATATCAGTGGATCTGAAAGACGCTTACTTTCACATTCCGATAGCGCCACGTCACAGGCCGTTCCTAAGATTCGCGCTCGACGGGACAGCATACCAGTACAAAGTTCTGCCCTTCGGATTATCTCTGGCACCACGCACATTTACCAAATGTGCGGATGCGGCTCTCGCCCCTCTCAGACAGAGCGGCATCCGCATATTGAATTACCTCGACGATTGGCTTATTCGAGCACAGTCAGAGAGGGAAATTACTGCGCACAAGACCGTTGTACTCCAGCATTTGGAGAATTTGGGGTTCAAAATCAACCTCCAGAAGAGTTTGCTCACCCCCACGCAGCGAATCGCGTTCTTAGGCACGACGCTCGACTCATTAAAGATGCGGGCATGGCTTACACAGGAACGCGCGCTCACGGTCAGACGCGAGGCGGCATCGTTCAAAGCGGGTTCACACCTCCCTCTCAAACGATTCCAAAAAATGCTGGGTCTGATGGCAGCAGCATCCCCACTAATACCGTTGGGAATGCTGTTCATGAGGCCGCTTCAGTTTTGGTTGAAAGCGAAAGTTCCGCCCCGTGCTTGGTTGTCGGGCCGCTTATTAATCAAAATCACGTACAGCTGCGTGAAAGCGCTTTCGATATGGACATCCCCTCACCTTTTCCTCTCGGGCACGGAGCTCGGCTCCGTGAGCAGGAGGAAAGTGGTGACTACGGATGCGTCTGCGACGGGTTGGGGCGCTCACTGCGACGGCGAGCTCGCCTTCGGTGCGTGGAACAACCAGTTGTCTCAGCTACATATCAACCACCTCGAGATGTGGGCGGTTATCTTGGCGCTACGACACTTTCGACCGAAACTCCAACATCAACACGTTCTAGTGCGGTCGGACAGTATGACGGTGGTTTCGTTCATAAACCACCAAGGAGGGCTGAGATCTCGCCCCCTATCCAGGCTGGCAAGACGGCTTTTATTATGGGCTCACGCGAACGTACGTTCGTTGAAAGCGACTCACGTACCGGGTGTAGCCAATACGGGTGCAGACATTCTCTCGCGCAACGGTCCGCCGCCGGGAGAATGGAGACTGCATCCTCAGACGGTCGAGAGAATATGGACCGTCTTCGGCCGGGCGGAGATCGATCTGTTTGCGTCAGACGAGAACGCGCATTGCCCGATCTTCTTCTCGAGACACCACGATGCCCTGTCGCAAGCATGGCCGGCGTGTCTTCTGTATGCTTTTCCTCCGGTGGCTCTGTTACCACGGGTCCTTCAGAGGATAAGAGAGACGAAATGCGCGATAATTCTGGTCGCCCCGTTTTGGCACAACCAACCATGGCTCCCCGACCTATGGCAGCTGAAAACATCAGCACCATGGCCAGTACCGCTGAGGAAAGACCTCCTATCTCAGGCGAGAGGGACGATATGGCATCCACAGCCGGAGCTATGGAATCTACACGTTTGGTCTCTGAACGGCAACCATCACGCCTTTCAGGACGAGTGTTAAATACTCTAAATGAAGCTAGGGCCCCATCTACCAGGCGCCTTTACGCTCAAAAGTGGTCTATTTTTTCTGACTGGTGCACGACGAAAGACCTAAACCCAAACACCTGTGAAGTGGAGCATATTCTCTCCTTTCTGCAGGAAATGCTGGACAGCGGTCGCGCGCCCTCGACGCTTAAAGTGTATGTGGCGGCGATAACGGCGAATCACGCCCTTATCGCCGGTCGCACCGTGGGAAAACATGATCTCATCATTAAATTCCTCAGAGGCGCTCGCAGACTAAACCCACCGCGACCTAACACGGTCCCGTCTTGGGATCTGTCCACGGTCCTGAAAGCGCTGCGCGGCCCCCCTTTCGAGCCCCTCGAACAGGCTGACCTGCGCGCTCTCTCGTTTAAAACCGCTCTCCTCCTGGCGTTGGCATCGGTTAAACGAGTGGGCGATTTACACGCGTTTTCAATTGACCCGTCGTGTCTGGAATTCGGTCCTAACGATAGCAAAGTGATCCTTAGACCGAGAGCGGGATACATTCCTAAAGTTTTGACCACGCCATTTAGAGTTCAGGTGGTTTCACTTCTCGCCCTTCCGACGGCGGACGGCGAACAAACCCCGAACACGCTCTGCCCCGTCAGAGCGTTAAGAATATACACGGACCGTTCTGCCTCATACCGCAAGTCAGATCAGCTGTTCGTAAGCTTCGCACAACATTCCTTAGGTATGCCGCTCACTAAACAGAGGCTATCTAAATGGATCGTCGAAGCCATTGCTTTGGCTTACGCCTCCCTGAATGAACATTGTCCAGTTGGTTTAAAAGCTCACTCCACGAGGGGTATGGCTTCATCTTGGGCTTGGTCTACGGGGATTTCTATCGTTGACATTTGTAACGCGGCCGGCTGGTCCTCGCCGTCTACGTTTGTCAGATTTTATAGCCTGGATCTCCCTGCCTTACAAGCACAGGTCTTATCGGCTTAATGATTCACGCGACTGCGTTTCTGTATGCCTTCACGGTGCGTTGCTAGCTCACCGTCATGGCTACCTATTAATAATTCATGCACAGCTCGCGGCGCGCTCAGGGAACCCGCCGTCTCGTGCTCTATTGTATATGCATCATGGTGCGTTTAGAAACTTCACTGTATGCGTATTACTGTTTCATATATGGTGCTTACACTTGCGCTCGCTAGAGCTATGTATATGCTGGGTTAGGGCCACATGCAGTGTCTCTCCGGTAAGGGCACCTCAGTCCGTTGTGTATGCACGGCGGGATGGGATTACGTTCCCCCATAGCGTCAGCAAACTGACGCAATGCGAAGTGAACCGTATTGAAAGGGAACGCTTGGGTTACTCACGTAACCCCGGTTCCCTGAAATAACGGGAACGAAGCATTGCGTCGCTGGCCGTGCTACAAACGTCTACGCAGCGAGTGTTATTCGGCTGCGCGCTTCAGTCGAATAATAATGAGCTCTTGACGTATTTCACCGGCTTATATAGGGACGTGTGCCACGCCCCCGCGCGGGCTCAAACGTCATTGGTCTGTATTTTCTACAGACGTTAACCAATAGGCTTCAATCACGGAGTAAACAGGAGTTTCCCCCATAGCGTCAGCAAACTGACGCAATGCTTCGTTCCCGTTATTTCAGGGAACCGGGGTTACGTGAGTAACCTAAGCGTTTTCTAACAAAGCTATCTGTCTAGAACAGAAAAATAAACAGAAAAAGCTCCATAAAGGTGAAGTAAAAACATCAAGAATATGGATGTTTTAAATTTCTATTCAGTCTCGGCACCATGCGATGGATTTATTAAAAAAACTCCAGTCCAAATCTGCAGATTTAATATCAGTCCATTTGTTAGAAATGCCCATGATAAAATGTCAGTAGGCATTAATAACAAAAACCTTTCATATGTATTTTAAAGAAAGAAACACATTCAGTCATGCCAGCTGTTACTCCTTTCATCATTTTAAAACAATGCACATTAGGTCTAAGTCTGCATATTTAAAGAACTAAATGTATTGTGGTATGTTTACCACTAAAGTAAACCGTATTAATCATGCTTTAGTTTTGTTAGCAAACCAGCATTTAGAAAATCTTTTCCGTTTTTCTGACAGCTATTTTGATTTTAAATTGTTAATATGTTTCCTTAATGTTCTACATCTCTTAAATAATATATTTGGCAGTGGACCTTGTATTATGAATATCAATGTAAGAGGGCTTTTCAGAAAACACGTTTCAATGTTATCATTTGTATTCTGTTGAGTGTCAAAGTTATTTCCATATGTCCGTAGGGCAAAATAGTATATTGTGTTACCGTGACATGTATGTGATGAACATGTTGTCACACGTAAAGCTTGTTTAGATCTAGTTTTGAAACAACTGAAATAACTACAGGTCACAGGGCAGACGGCACAGAGCACAACCCAAGAGAGAGCACAGCTTGTTGGGAGCAGGTGGCCGTTTCCAGACAGATGGGACATATGAAGATGCTGTGTTTGCACAGGATGCACAGGAGATGTAAACAAACACCGGATCCAAGAAAAATTTCAAAAGAAAAACATTTGTGCTGCACATTTGTACATTTAAGATACATATGTATCCAAAACATGATTTGTGGGTGTACTATTTGGCAAGACAGAGAAGAGAGAGAGAGAGAGTTACCACAGGTTTCCCATCTTTTGCTTTTATTCATTCTGTCAGTCAGTTTCTCTTGCTTGAGGGCAACCAATTTCCGAAGATGAAGCCAGCCGTGCAATACAGTAAATATCAGAATCTCAGTGTATACGGATTCAAGCGTAATTTCCTATCTGAAATCCATTAGCCACTCTCTCTGGTTAAATTAATCTCTTCCTCGAGCATGAAAAAGAAAAGGGGAAAAAGCACGCTCGGCTGCAAAGTCTCATTCATAACGGGACCGTCTGATAAAGAGAGCCTGATTTGGAGAGTATAGACTGTTTTTGCTAGGGGATATTTTTTGGAACGTTACACGTGAGAATTCCATCAGAGATTCCTGTCTTAGTGGATGGATGAAATTCCGGTGGCACAGTATAGCTACATGGTAATAACTGGACTCTTGGAAAAAAATTTCGGCTCAGATTCTCCACGCACAGGAATGCAGGGTTGGTTGACGAAGTGTGACCTGACAGAGTAGAGAATGATAGACTGTCAATGTCACACTGAGCTCTACTGCAGTCGAGCAATGGAGCAAAGTGTAGATTGATTAGACCAGCTGGAGAAGACAGAGCTGATGGAGGAAATTGTTGAGGATTTTACAGACAATCTATAGACATGGTGAATTAAACTTGTCAGAGGCAACAGAATGATGGGACGAGAAGTTAGAAGTCATGAAATTTATTTAGCTGTGTTTTTTTTTTTGCTTAAGTATTTTCAGATGTGTGTACTGAGTGGACTAAATACTATATCTGTATAGGTTTATACCCTAAAGTCCACATGCACTCAGTAATTTTAACAAATTAATACATTTTAAAACTCTTTCTTGTTCATTAAAATGACATATTTAAATGTTTTAAATGTCCTTTAATGGCACTTTAATGTCAATGAAAAGGTTATTTGTCCGTAATTGAAATGCCTTATTTTCACAAATGTCACTTTAGTCATTTCATTGGTATTTAACAAATTTGTGTCTTTCACTGCAAAAAGTGTGCATGCAAGCTTTTCTAGCAAAAACCTCCATTTAAAATTAAATAAACTTCTTTGGACAAGACATAGTAAACAAAATCACTAAAGATGCAAACAGAAATTTGATGAAAGTGCTGATTCATTTCACTGTCATATTCAGGTTGTATTCAGGTCTACAGTGGTGTAAAAAGTGTTCCTGATTTTTTATGTTTGTCACACTGTAATGTTTCAGATTATGAAACAAATTTAAATATTATTCAAAGATAACACAAGTAAACACAACATGCAGTTTTTAAATAAAGTTTTTTTTTATGAAGGCAACACAAAACCCAACACATAGGAGGCGTTTCTCAATGTCAAGGAAGGATCCTTGGAAGCCAGAATTTCTAGGATGTTACGTCATCGAAGGACTGTTCCAATGTCAAGGATTGGAGTGGCAAAACATTCAACAAAATGGTTGGTTTTCATAGCGGCTGCTGCGAAAACGGCAGTAAAACTGACTATTATCAGCTTAAATTGAATTTAGTTGGCCTTTACAATGACCCTAACAACTTGCCAAACAACCAATAGTCTGTGGACATTGGCATATGGCCGAGATTGCTTTTCCTGACATATGTGTTTGTCTTGTCTAACACTATTAAACCATCCAACCTTTGTGAAACACAAGGCTCATCATAATGGATGTTTTTTTAATGAATGTTCACTGACAGAACTTTACAATTACACAGAATAAGAGTATTAATTTGTGTATTTTTATAGGATCTTTTATCCTAAAATTTTACACACCTGACTACTGCTAATGATTTACTTCTCCTTTGAGGGTTTTTTTGCAGTCTGGAAAAAGACCACTTCAAATTTCTGTTGAATCTTTTAGCACCATCAATCAAACTACCTTTCCCATTTTAGACCCGTTTTCACGGGGGCCGCAAAAATGTCAGTATAACTGACAATTATCAGCGAAAATTACATTTAGTTGGACTTGATAGGGATCCTAGCAACTTGTCAACCCACCTGTGGTCAGTGGCCTTTTGGAGTTTTTTTGGCAGTATGTTAAACGATAGTTTCGAATTCTTGTTAAATCTGTCGCACAACAGCTTTTTTCCATTTAGATGCAGTTACCCTGTGTTTTCATTGATTTCACACTGTACACAAATTCTGCCGCCCTGTCCTTTGCCGCTCAGTGGACGTAACCACAATCACTTTCGCTGAAGGTGACGTCATGTGCATACCCTCTAAAGCAGTGGTTTTCAATCTTTTCCTAGGGGACCCACAGCTTTGCACATTTTGCATGTCTCCCTTAACTGACACCCCCAGTTCTGTTCATGGATCTCTCCCTTAAAGGACAAGTTCGGTATTTTACACTTAAGCCCTGTTTTCAGATCGTTTATGATGAAATAGAATGGTTTTGACTGAAATTTCGACATATGCGGCTGCCCCGAGAATTTTCGGGTGTTTGTTTTTCACCTCCCACCTCTACAATAGGTTTAATGGTGCACTGGAACAATCCTTCCTAAAATGCATTAAACTTTCGTTTACAAAGACGTGAAACTCACGAGTGGTCAGGGGTGTTCACTGATATGCTCACACAAAAATCGCTGCAAAAGATGCTTTCCAACAGGTGTTTTAGCATTCGTTGTAAACTTGTGGACCTATTTTTTTAAACGCCTCACACCCATATATTCTTCCGTTGAGAACTTGAATAATAAACACTCTAGGCCATTTGGTGGCGATAATCCACCTTTGCCAATTGCAAGAATAGAAACAAAGTTCCCGGCGCGGAGTAATACAGTAGCTCACAGCACATCTAATAGAAGTCAATGGAGTTGGACAAAACTACGATAAAACCTGTTGGAATGCGTCTTTTGCAGCGATTTTTCTGTGAGCATATCAGTGAACACCCCTGACCACTTGGTGAGTTTCACGTCTTTGTAAATGAAAGTTTAATGCATTTTAGGAAGGATTGTTCCAGTGCACCTATAAAGCCATTATAGAGGTGATAGGTGATACAAGAAACACCCGAAAGTTCTCGGGCCAGCATCATATGTCCAAATTTCAGTCAAAACCGTTCTATTTCATCATAAACAATCGGAAAACAGAAACTTTAAGTGTAAAATACCGAACTTGTCCTTTAATGAGCTGATGATCTGAATCAGGTGTGTTAGATAAGGGAAACATGCAAAATGTGCAGGGCAGTGGGTCCCCTAGGACAAGATTGAAAACCACTGCTCTATAGGACCTACCTGACAAAGTGAAGTAGACCAAAAGATAAGAGTCTTTATCCACAAATTGTGGAAATAAGAAACAGTAGTGAATCTTCCCAGGAGTGGCCGGCCAACCAAAATAACCCAAGAGCACAGCGACGACTCATCCAAGAGGTCACAAAAGACCCCAAACAACATCCAAAGAATTGCAGGCCTCACTTGCCTCAATTAAGGTCAGTTTTCATGACTCCACCATAAGAAAGAGACTAGGCAAGACGAACAAAAAAACATAAAGGCCCATCTGAGTTTTGCCAGAAAACATCTTGATGATCCCCAAGACTTTTGGGAAAATACTCTGTGGACTGACGAGACAAAAGTTAAACTTTTTGGAAACTGTGTCCCATTAAGTCTGCCGTAAAAGTAACACCGCATTTCAGAAAAAGAACATCATAACAAGAGTAAAATATGGTGGTGGTAGTGTGATGGTCAGGGGCTGTTTTGCTGCTTTAGGACCTAAGACTTGCTGTGATCAATTTAACTGATGAATAAATTCTGCTGTCTACCAAAAAACATCCTTAAGGACAATGATCCAAAACACATCAGCAAGTCCACCTCTGAATGGCTGAAGAAAAACAAAATGAAGACTTTGGAGTGGCCTAATCAATGTCCTGACCTCAATCCTATTGAGATGCTGTGGCATGACCTTAAAAAGGCGGTTCATGCTTGAAAACCCCTCCAATGTGGTTGAATTACAATAATTCTGCAATTATTAGTAGGCCAAATTCCTACACAGCGCTATAATAGACTCATTGCAACTTATCGCAAATGCTTGATTGCAGTTGTTGCTGCTAAGGATGGCCCAACCAGTTATTAGGTTTAGGGAGTAAGCACTTTATCACACAGGGCCATGTGGGTTTCTATTTTGTTTTCCCTTTGTAATGAAAACATTTATTCAAAAACTGCATATTGTGTTTACTTGTGTTTTCTTTGATTAATATTTAAATTTGTTTCATGACCTGAAACATTTAAGTGTGAAAAAAATCAGGAAGGGGGCCAACATTTTTCACACCACTGTATGTACTCACAAGAGTCCCAAGTTTGAATGGTGTTTCACACGCTATCGTTTATCCAGTTCATCTTCAGTGCAAGTTTTATGGATAAAAATTTTGGCATCATTCCCCCCAACCTGTTTGAGTTTCTTATTCTGTAGAACACACTTTGATAAATGATGATAAGCTGGTGATAAATATGATAAATAAAGTTAGTTTTATAACATAAATGAAAAGATAAAGACCAGCCACATAACATAAGGATACAGCATTAGAGAGCAGAAAAGTGCAATTCCAAAGGTCGCCATGACAATAGTAGTGATTCAGTTCATCTGCGTCACCAGATGGCTTGCTGAAATTGCCTCTGAAATTGTTCACATGATGATAATTATAATTTTCTTAAAATTATAACTTCCATATTCTATAACGGAATCCAACTCAATCTTGTTCATGTTAAACTGCAGCACCCATTTTCACTGAAACTACAACTACCAGACCTGTCTTATTCCAACACTTGCACAATAGGATTTACATCTGATGCATTAATGTTAACAAACTGTTAAGTTTTAATTGAACAAATAATTCAGGACAAAATGACGACCTGTAACTATTACTCTATATAATAAATCATGCCACCCTCCCGCAGATGTCATCAAATGTGAAATCACATTTGGAATCTTAAATGTGACTCATTTTTAAGGGGACAAACACGCACATGCATCTTAAAATGTAGGTGGCAAGTGTTGTTGACACGTCCTGTCCTCATAATTCATTCCACCTCTTCCATACCAGCTATGAATAATCAACAGTCATTGCTAGCATTAACACACTTCATCCTATAACTACATTAAGAGGAAGTGTGGGCTTTAATGTATGATAACCTGTGCAATGTGGAAAGATTGTAGATTGGTTGTAGATTCCAAGGGCCTCATTTATAAAGCATGCGTATGCACAGATTTGATCGTAAAGTGTGCATACGCAATAATCCACAGCAAAGTCCATATTTATAAAAACTGTCTTTGAAGTGGAAAAGTGCTTAGCACCGCCTCAGGGTATGAGCAGACGTATGCATTTTTGCTTGTTCGATTGTTGCAGATTTTTGACAATATAAGCCATTCTTGCTGCTCAAAATTGGGTTTAAACATTGGCAGGTGCTCTTTTATATGTCTATGACATTAATTCGGCATTGTTTAAAGGCGGAGGTCTGAAACTGCTAAGCTGCGCATAAGTTCAAAATCATTTGCGATTTATATATTTCACATCTGAAAGAAAGGGGTAGGCTAGGCGCGTTTTCTGTGCGTAAGTTCGGTTTATGAACCTTATTTACGCATTTTTGATAAATGATCGTAAGATCAGATGTAAGATGGTTTCTACGAAGCATTTTATAAATGAGGCCCCAGGAATGTTTTTTGTTTTTTAATGCATGTTGTGACGGTTCAGTGATCAAACATGTGCTCCTCCCCATACTGGATTTGTACAAAGCCAGTTGCACAAAACGTACAATTAATAGAAAACTTTAGCAATAAATCCCTGCCCATAAACCCAACTTCACAGGGTGAAAGCAGATTGTACAAAAACCTGACTTTGATCATACAAATTCTATTGACCAGTCGCCACTGTTTAATAGGCTAAAACAAGGATATAAGAACCTATTAAAACTAAACATTTATAAATAAAATGAAGGTATGTTATAAATTCACATAATGTGACCTTCATTAAAGTGCCCAAAGTAAAGGAACCACTCATAAATATTTAGTTTAATAATCAACTGAACTCCATGACTCTATATAAGAGTAGTCAGCACCTCCTTGCACACACACAAAGATCCTCATGAAGATAGCAATAGATCACAATAGTTGAGATGGATGGAAAATTACACTTGACCCTAACAGTGAACAGAAGTTTGCATCGTATTAACAGTTTATCCATTATTAAGCATTCACTTTAAATCAGACTTGAAACTGTATGGCTCTGAACGCCTGAGGTCAATAAACGGGGCTATAATAATAGGAGAATGTATATTTCAGGCGGGGAGTGAACATCCCTAAATTGGTTCAGAAGAAAGAAAGACGACTTTAATCAAGGTGCTACACCCTGAACAGCACGAGTCAGCTCTGATAGTGAAACCCCTCTCGTCCCATCACCCTGGAGCACCAAACATCTCCAAAAGCACTGAAAACAAGTAATAAGATCTGCGATTGAGTCATTCATCCCTTTCAAATAGAAATATTCAAGCCCTTCAATAAAGAACGAGCCCCGATCCAACATAGCAGTGAAGAAAGATGAAGAAACGCAATGCCTTTGGGCAATTTCAATTAATCTCTTGATTTAAACAACAGCCTGGAGAATAAGGATGAAATCTTTTGAGATTTTGAACCTGGCCTCTTATCAAAGTGCAGTTTGAAAATTCCTAACAAAAATAGAGACTTTAAATAAGGATGGCTGCCTTTTCTTGATGGGCAGTTACATTATGATCTCCAGTTAAACACTTTCTTCCCCTAATACCGTCTGGATTTGAGAAACAAGAATGAGCAATGAACCAAATTATTTTTTACTTCCTGAGGACAGACGAGGAAGTTGATGGTGTTTGGTACTTCTGATTTACAGTTTGTGACATTTACATTCTGCAGAAAGCAGAGCCCGGGGCTAGTTGTCACATTTTTCCTAATAGATCTGAAGTTTATTTTAGAAAGTTTTATTTTAACCATTTAGTCTTTGCTAGAGAGAATGTGATTAAACACTTTCATCTGTATTAATCCATTGTAATACTAAACATTAAATGTCTGATGGACGTGCAGATCATGTCTATATTGCGTCCGTCGGGAGTTGGATGTGATTTGTAATTTGTTGATACATTGGTCCAATGAACGTCAATACTGGACGTTCAGTAGACGTTGGAAAAAAGACGTCATATTGTGTCACAGTCTGCACCTTCAAGGGACCAAAATTGGACATGCAAAAAGACGTCCAAAAGATGTTTGGATGTCAGTTTGCACAGTGGGTAAGCACCAAGTAATGTTGCAATAAAAGCAGCTTATTACAAGTTAAATTAACGGTTTCTCATGGCAATTTGTAGGTATTTTACAAGGTGGCTAATTCATATTAATTCGTACGACCACATTCGTAAAAAAAATTTTATGATTTGCCTTGACCTTTGTGAAATTTGGGTTATGGGTAGGGTAAGGGGTGGGGTTTCATTATAGTTTTTTATGATCATCGTATGTTTTTGATTGATTAACTTTGTACGAATTCATACGAATTACCCAACTTGTAGAATATGTATTAATTCTTGTGCGATCAGACTTATATTACAGGGTTTTTTTAGCAAATAAAGCATACATTATATTTTTAAATGTATGGGAACTAGTCCCATTTATATTTAGAAAAATACTAGTCAATTTTATTCCTTTATCAGAACAGCCAGAGCCATCTTCCTCATTTGAGGATTTATAAAGGCTTCGGGGCACCTGACCAAAAGTCCATCTTAACCATCTTCTCACTCAAATCATTCTTCTTTTTCCACTGTGCAGCGTGGTTGATGGGTTGCCGCCCATGCAATCCTGATCCTTTAATGGATCCGGAGAAGATGAAAAAGTGAATGTCAAATACGCTCTCCTCAGCCTTAACATTGTCTTCCTTTCTTCACAGAGAAACCTGGACGCACAGATCACAGGCTTTTTCATAAACTAAAACAGCATTTCTGTTAATCCAAAAGTGGGTTGCATTTGTCTAGTGGGTTATTATTTGCTCAAGTTACAGTTTATGCGATTTGATTATAAAACAAAAATATAAACTCAAAGTTTACACTCCAAGCCACATAGACTCCATCTGGAATCTGCCAGCTTTGCCAGTACTGCCTGCTATACCAGGCTTCATTTCTTTTGCTAAATATACCCTAGACAATGCTTCAATATCAAAATGTTTCAGAGTTATGTTGTAAAATCAGCTTTTCTAAAAGAAACAGATAATAAGGCATATTGTGTGTTACCAGGAGCAAACATCCTTTTTAAATGTTTCAGTAGAAATATCTACCAAATCTCTGATGAAATGAAGGTTATGACACATATTTGGATGAATTTTGCAAATAGTTAAATAATAATTTTCTTTAAAATGAGTTGAACAAAAAAGAAAGGCAAGATTTCCATTGTCTTAACATTTCTGCTGTATACGGAGCTTGTTTTAATATCCAACAGATGTTTGAAAATAGGCTTCCACAGGGCTGTTGTTAAACACCTATTGTGCTATTTTGAAGAAAAACAATCTATCATTACAGGACCCGATAATGCAGCACAATCAGATTTTTTAATTTAATTTTACTGTAATTTGTTGCATTGCAAAAGAAACGAGACCTGCAGCATTTCTTTGTAAAATTCTGAATACTGTAACAAATTACCGGCAAAGCAGACTTTATAAATATTACACATGTACCAATCAGTACTGAGCACTGGTAACTCTTTAAATTACAGCCTGCAATGTTTTGCATAATAAAACAGATTTTACAGCCTATTTGTAACAACAGAGTCCCTCTACAGTATTGCTACCTGTAGTTATAAGGGAACAATATGCAAAGTTTGGGAACGGGAAAGAATACGGAAAATTACAAATGCTATATACTGTCATTATTTTGTTATATGACTTGAAGAGCTTAAATGCAAAAGCAGCAAATTATCCAAAATTATCCAAAATTAACCAAATTATCTCAGCACATGTTCATCAAATTTTGTTTTACTTCAAATTCGCTTAATTCTGGCCTCAGGTCATATAGAAATACTGCTTTGATGGCAGAATCCGTTAACGGAAAACGAATGTGAAATCACAGTCAAACTTGGGTCCCCTTATGAGTACTTAAAATCTGAATACAACCCGAATGTGGCAGCCACATGCATTACAGCGCCCCCTAATGTGTGGTTCAGTGTCTTTATTTTGACAAACTGACTTTTGTTATTTCCAGTATTTCTAGTTGCATCTTTAGTAATTTTGCAACTGTTCACTATGTCTTAATGGAGGTTTTTGACAAAAAAAAGTTTGCATGCGGGTTCTGAAGTAAAAGACAGTCAGGTTTGCATTTTGGTTAATGACTAATAACCGTTTCATTGCCATTTAAGTGAAATTACTCAACCTAAACATGAAAGCCCGATAAAAACGCTCATTTACAAGAAAACATGTCAGATACATTTAGAGGGTTTTGCATCTGAGCTCCTCACTTTCTGTACTAGGCAACAGTCTTATGATTGGGAGCAAGTAAGCAACTGCATGTCTTTTAGTATTTAGGAAATATATTTAGAAAATATTGCACATTTATGATGGAAACCAGGCTACTATAAAAAATTTTTTTTTGAGTATCTAAATTCTGAGCCTATCTCATTAATCTTAATCAATGGAAGTAGGACAGCTGAATTAATTAATTTACATGTCGGTGCAGTGAAACTTCAAGTTAAAGTCATGTCTAAGCGCTTCTAACTGGTTCTAAGTACACAAACTATGTTTTGAGATTGCTAGAGTCAGGCGGTAATAAACTGACATTGTAAGTTGTAAAAGTTTCCTATACAACATTGTTACATTAAAGTGCCTCTTAAACTCTGACTGGAGGTTCCTTAAAGACTTTCTTAAAATCTCAAGTACTCACATTATAGACAGTGGATTTACTCATTTCTTCTTGTTTGATAATGAAGTCAATATGCTCATCAAATCTGAACGATGCTTTACTTTACTTTAGCACAGTTTGCAGAGCCAAAACATCCAAATCCATTATACAGTCAAATAAAGCTGAGTTGTTCATCATTGTCCCTCTTGACTTTTTTCTTTTCTGTTTAGCTATCATAAACACAATATGATAATTGAATGTTAAACTTATTCAAAGTGTTGAAAAGTTCACAATGAAAGTAAAATGATGCCTTGAGCTTTAACTAGATATGCCCGAAATGGATTTAAAGGGATAGTTCGGCCAAAAACGATATTAAACCCATGATTTACTCACCCCCAAGCTGTCCGAGTTGCATATGTCCATCGTTTTTCAGACAAACACATTTTCGGATATTTTAGAAAATATTTTAGATCTTTCTGTTGATTAAATGTAATGTTACGGGGTCCAGCAATAGTCCACGACCTTCAAGTCCAAAAATAGTGCGTCCATCCTTCACAAATTTAATCCAAACGGCTCCAGGATGATAAACAAAGGTCTTCTGAGGGTAATCCGTGCTGTGTTGTTGTAGAAATATCCATATTTAAAATGTTATTAACGTAAATAACTACCTTCCGGTTTCGCCGCCATCTTAGAGTCATCCGCATTCAGGATGAGCGCTTACGCAGCATACAGCGGTTTCTCTGTTGCTGCTCTGTCCCCCGCCCTCCGAATTTGTCATACGTCACTAAGAAAAGTGCGTACACTACGCTAATATTTCTCCTGAGTCTAAGATGGCGGCGAAACCGGAAGGTAGTTAATTACGTTAATAACATTTTAAATATGGATATTTCTACAACAACACCGCACGGATTACCCTCAGAAGACCTTTGTTTATCATCCTGGAGCCGTTTGGATTTAATTTGTGAAGGATGGACGCACTTTTTTTGGACTTGAAGGTCGTGGACTATTGCTGGACCCTGTAACATTACATTTAATCAACAGAAAGATCTAAAATATTTTCTAAAATATCCGAAAATGTGTTTGTCTGAAAAACGATGGACATATGCAACTTGGACAGCTTGGGGGTGAGTAAATCATGGGTTTAATATCGTTTTTGGCCGAACTATCCCTTTAAGCTTACATTATTATTAAGCAGACAATTTTAAGCCAAGTTATCTGTTTTAAGGGAGCCGAACTAAAACTCTGCAAGACATTTCAGATAATCGTGTGCGTATTATATTCATGCAATTAATTTAAGAGTCCATTTAACTTTTTTAAGCCTTGTGAGACAACTTTCTAGGCTGTTTACAGATTGTATTTACAGTATTTTGGATTAATGAGTCACATCAGGTTGCGATCTCAAGCTGTTCCCTTTAAGGACATCAGGTTCTATCACAACGTCGAGCTAACGCAAGAATATGACAGCCTCATTCTTGCATGCAAATGTGGTACAAAGCACCCTGAGTCCTGTGATCTAGTTGTTCGTGTAATAGTGGTGGTGGTGATTCCAGAAAAAGCAATGATTACTACAAAAGGTGCCTTTGCATGCTTATCAAAGGAAGAGTTTCATGCATTCCCATAGCATTACTATTGAAGGATATTCATTGCCATTTCAGGAGTCAAGACCGCAGGAGGCGCCGTCTTGTCAGTCCTTCACAGAATGCAAATTTCTGACAGATACATCTCTACATTGCACCATTACATCTCACCCGTCATTTAGCCAAGGCTAAACAGTGGTGCACAACATAATTGCTCACAGTACACAGCCAGCCAGGCATATTTAAAAAAATCAGAAAATAGATTTAAAAACAGCTTGATCTGTTTTTATGTAGCAGATGGTTTCTCTTTCAATTGTCATAATCACTTTAGACTGCTTAATGGCATCGTCTGTCATTCTGCTTGTAATAGGCGAAAACACAATAACGGTTCATGATATGAGACAATATGAAAATTGCTTTAATACTTGTGAAGTTAAAAAGCTTGTTAGGGTGGGGAATATGTCAAAGTAGAAAAGAAGATTGTACCTCATGATACTGTTTATACTGTACAGTGAAAAAAAATGCTGAGGTTATTTCAACGCTATCTCACGAGCATTCGTAGATATTATAAGAGATGGCTAATTCGTATTAATTCATACAACCACATTTGGTACGATTTGCCTTGACCCCTGTGAAGTTAAGGTTAGGGGTTCGGTTTCATCATTGTTTTTTCATGAGAATCGTACGATATTACACGATTAACGTTGTATGATGTAATACGAATAAGCCACCTCGTAAAATATGTACGATTTCTCATGAAATCAGGCTGGTTATTTTGGTGAGTAAGGGATGAACCCAACCTATTGGTTTATAAATTAACATTTCTTGGGTTGTTTTAACCCATGTTTGAGTGAAATATAAACATCTTCTGGGTTAATTTAATTAACTTTTTGACCCAATGCTATTTGCTGTCTTACATTTTTCATTTCAACTTACTATTATTTATCTTGAGAAGACATTAGTCGCTACAACTTATAAAATGAAGTTGAGTTATTGCAACTATATTTTATAAGTTATACAAACTCAAGATAAATAATAGTAAGTTAATATGGCCTGTAAATCTGAGATGATTGAACAAAAAATGTAAGGCAGCAAAGAATGTTTTACAGTGTGGGTTGAAAATAACCAAGCATTTTTAGCATATAACCTTACACTTAACTTACATAATCACAAAATCAATGTATCATAGCCCGACGCAGTATAAATATGCAATATCTATGTTTATTCTGATTCCTAAACTTGCTGCAAATCCCTGCAACACATTACCCCTCTTACATAATACATGTAAACAATTTGCTAGTAACTTACTGTAGATTTTAATTTATGTTATTAATTGGCAACAGTTTTTTAAGTTAAATAACATTAAACATTAAGTCTTTATCTTATAAAACTATAAAATAACACCCTAATGCAAAGTAGGAACCAAAATCTGAAGGAAAATAGCAGAAAAACGTTGATAAGGATTTCTGGTTCCCAGAATGGTTTGCATAAGGCTGTTATTTTATAGTTTTATTCTATAAGACAAATACTTGTTAATGTTTAATGTTCATTTAACTTTGAACAAACTGTTTCCAATAAATAACATACATTTAAATCTACAGTAAGTTACTGGCAAACAGCTGCCAGAAATACTGTAATACAGTATCTACAAAAATGTTTACAGTGTATGTGTGGCTATAGATGTTACAGTAGATATTAGGGGTGTAATGGTTCAAATTAACCGTGGGAGGATAACGGGACAATTAGATTCTTTACCCAGAACTGTTACACCCAGTGGCGGCCGCTGACTTCTTTTTTCGAGGGCGCTCGATGCGAAGTTCGTCACAATAGTGTGTGGTTCCTTTTTTTTTAAATATGTGTTCTGCGCTTTGAGAGATCGTGTGTGCATCACATGTCTTGCCAAAATAAGTCCCTGCTGCAGACACGTCTAAAGGGTTTATGATAAAGGAGACGTTCGCCAGATACTCGCATAATCTCATGCCTAATCAGAGTTTAATGTTAAGGGAGTGTCTTGCGTGTATTTTGTGAACGTGAGCGTCTCTTTTATCATAAACAGTTTTGATGCATGTGCAGCAGGCACTTATTTTGACAAAAGACGTGATGCACACAAGATCTTTCGACGCACAGAACACATATTTTGGAAAAGGGAACCACACACATGGCACTTATTTTGAATTAGCACCCCTCGGATGAGCAGTCACGAGCCGCCACTGGTTACACCCCTAGTAGATATTCTTATTTATGTGGAAACAAATCAAAGTAAATGCAGCATACTGTCGAGCGCACCTGTCCACAAGAGAGTGATTTTTCTTAGTCCATGCAAATCCAGGGAGCATCCCGTCGTCTAAACGTGGCGCTTGATCTCCCCCTAGAAATAAAGCAAGGGCCAGGATGCCGGGCAGCCATGCTCTTCAATTGCCACGGCCTCATGCAGATAAATAATGCTGCCATCCATCCAGTTCCACCTGTATGACCCATTCAGGTCAATTTGCAGACCTGTTGTGAGCTTGCTCGTTGGGCGTTATCATACTAGGAGGGTAATTAGTCAGTCGCAGCGACATGAAGACACTTCCAGCTTTCATGTGGCCTTTTGTCTGTATTTGCCATTACTCCCCTGATG
This sequence comes from Paramisgurnus dabryanus, assembly GCF_030506205.2. NCBI lineage: Eukaryota > Metazoa > Chordata > Actinopteri > Cypriniformes > Cobitidae > Paramisgurnus > Paramisgurnus dabryanus. The sequence continues at coordinate 31,349,423 of NC_133342.1, read as the reverse complement.
CGTGAGCTTTAGGAACCCAACACATTGGACTCAAGGGATTCAAGGAAAATAAAACTTTATCTGGTGTGACGGTGAAATTTCAGAACGTGGTGCTTTACACACTATTTGATATCATTATGCTGTAGCATTCCTAAAACTGTAGTTTATGATATTTTTTGTCATTTCAAGACACCTTTTCTGCCTTCTTAAAGAAAGTGACATCTGCTTTCCCGGATCAGTTATCCAAAACTATCGCTTCTGAAGCAACATCTTATTCTCCCTGAACTGCATGCCGATGGGTCTGTCCTGTGGCCCTTTAGTTACAGCAGCTGTGGTTTGCCAGCATGACTGGCTCGGCTATAAAAGAAAGAGTCCATTCGTGGTCTCCTGTTTCTAAAGGTTGGCCTTCCTGTTGAGCGAGGCAGCACAGCATGAAACCTCACAGGCCTGGGAAGGATCGATGAAGCAATGTGAAAAAGGCTTTAAATGAAAGTTTCTTCAGGCTGCTGGAACATCAAGCCGGCTGCTTGATCTAAGACCCAGTGGATGCTGCAGTGCTGGATAATGTTACTTCTTATGGCCATGGGGTTTGTGTTTTATCAGGAAGAACATAAATATATTGTTGAGCAGCTGACCGTTGGTATACCAGAGTTTATAGGCTAAATAGTATTTATCATCTGCGAGATTGTGCCTCTTATTATACTGTATCTCTGCCATTTCAAAGCACTTTTTGGTATTTGATCTAAGCTTGATACTTGAACGGTAAAAAGAGTTTTTAATAATTTGATAAATAAGAAAATAACTGAAACATAGCTTTAGTTGTTGTAATGGTTCACATGAAAATCTGTGGTACTTTTTCTTTATTCTGCATTATAAAACCTAGCAGATGGGTTAAATTAACCCCCCACAAAAAACATATTTAGCCCAACAATGGGTTAAAATGATCCATCATAGGTTAAATTACAACCAAACAGGTTGGGTTCATCTCTTTTTTTACAAGCTTTTTTTTACTGTACATTCATGTAATGGCACAAATTCAAAGGAGAGACAATCTTATGGGTTTAAAACTAAAATAAGTTTTCATTTTTGGATTTACTATTTCTCTAATGGCCATAATTTTTTGCACTACTGGTCAAAAGTTTAGGGTATTATTCCCATAATTTCGACAATTTTACTATTATTCTAAAATGAGGAAAGAATCCTCATTTTAGAATAATAGTAAAATTGTCGAAATTATGGAAATTATATTGTAAAAAATATAAAATAAATAACAAAATCTTGAGTGTAGTCACTCTTTGCCTAGATCAGTGGTTCTCAAACTTTTTCAGCGTGCGGCCCCCCTTATGTACGATGCATTCCTTCACGGCCCCCCAAAGAAAATTTATGAAGAAAAACAGTTCTCAAACTTAATTTTAATTAAACAAAACATTAAATTATACAAAGTAGTGCTGTTGGTTAGTAGCCTTATTATTATTATTATTATTATTATTATTTGTAATTACACAAAATTCATGATAAATTTATGTTTTTTATAAAATGTCATAAAACTGGGGCCCCCCTGGCACCATCTCGTGGCCCCCCAGTTTGAGAACCACTGGCCTAGATAGTACAAAAATTTGCGCTTGCTTTTTTTATCAAGCAGCTTTTAAAGGCAGGGTGCATGATTTTTGAAAAACACATTGGAAAAGGAAGGCAGGCAGACTACCAAAACACACTTGTAGCCAATCAGCAGTAAGGGGCGTGTCAGCTAACCAACATCGTTGCCTGGGTTGTGTATGTGTGGGGCGGGTCTATCAAAAGAAGGTCCAAATTCTATTGGGGTAGGGGTGTGTGATATAAAATGTCAACATTGGCTTTCAGAAACCATGCACCCCGCCTTTAATGACCTGACATACTTTTTAAACCATTCTGAAGGAAAAAATTGTGAAAGTGGTCCCAAGCTGTCACTAAAGCAGTACCCTTAAAAAATGTCCTAATATGTACCTTTAGGTATAGGTATATTTTGTTACCAATATGTACCTTTCCATTTCCAAGTCAACCATATCCCAAAAACTTTACCTTTTGGGTATAGCTACAGTAAGGTTAATAGCTAAACCCAATGCATAAATAATGTAAACAAATACAACCTTATTGTAAAGTGTTTCCCTTTGTTTAAAAAAAAAATTCTAATGAAAGATTAAAACAAAAATATATTTTTGTATGTAAACAAACTTTGATTTTAATGCATATTTTAGTCAATTGACCCTATATACTTTTGACTGTCTATGTAGTAGTTCGCACGTTTTCTGTCTAGGAGTTGGTTGGCATTGACTTGAATGGCCAGCTGAAGGTAAACCAAAACGCCCCACCCCTCCAGACCAGCAGCCCTCTGCTTTGGCACAGAGTGCTGCACTGCTCACAAAATGTCTGTCTAACAGTCTGCCAACTCTGTCATTAGTAAACATGACCTGGATCCCTCTACATAAGTAACAACCCTGTGGGTTAGAGACCCGCTCACTAAAGATCTCCCATGCACCTGTTCTGCTGTAAACAAGCCTGCTGTGTACAAATCTAATGTAAACTTATGTAGATCATGCTGTTACTTACATGTAGAGCTCATCCAAACATGGTAAAATCATGTGAGGAGGAGTAATAACTGATTAAGATATATTTCATTTTTAATATACAAATTATAAGGTGTTTGCACCCATTTCACAGTAGAAGGCCATCACTTTACGCCCGAAACTATATTATACGCTTTTAGAATAAAATGTACGAGAATGTACAAAAGTTGCCCTTTTTAAAGGTCACCGTCCCAGTGACAACTTTTGCATCTTTATTTCTTAGAGTACACTATATATGAGACCTAAAAGCTATACTGGCTTACGCTACAGGATTTTCGACCCAGTCTGTGTAAACCCAGCTAAAGTCATTTTTGTAATCTATTGTTTTCCACATAAAAACAATCAAACGTAAAGAACATTTTGTGAAATACATAACCATGATATCTTTAATATTGACTATACAAAAGTGTAATCAATGTGAAATGTCAAACTTTGATGCTCCAAATATCATATTAAATTATGACACCTTATTCTGGATTGCACAGACAGGGTCACAAATGGTTTGAACATCAAATAAATGATGCCAATACATGCATCTATTAGTGAAGAATACACTGTAAATTCCCACTAATACGTGTAGCGGTGTGAATTATTGACTGGCCACACTGTACTGCCCATTTCATTTAAGGAATGCATCTAATGAATGTACTCTTAATTTGGTTTGCCATAAGGGCAGAAAGCATTAGCAGTACCAGGCCCGGGAGGATCTTTATTCCAGCTACACTTAAAAAAAATCTGTATGCAGTTTATGAACAGTAAGCAAAAAAGTATAAGAAAATCCTTAATGGTCAACCAAGATTTTTTGACACTTTTCTATCCCATAAAGCCATGGGAGCTGAGAAGTTCTCAAGAGAAATTCAAAAAGTTATACACTGTCAGAAAAACTGGTCCTAGTATGTCACTTGGATGGTACACTTCAGGGAAGGCCCTAATATGTACCATTTAGGTACAGATATGTTCACATTTAGGAAGTGCTTGAATTGAGGGGGGGCTAGAGGGATCTGGGACCCCCTATAAGGCATCAGGGACCCGCTATAAGAAGTCAAAATTATACTTAGGGGGATCCCTCAGATATTTTTTTGGAAGCTGTTTCTTTAAATTTCGCCAATGACACGAAAAATATCTGCATCAAACCTATTTGACACAATTGTTTCTTATTTAATATTATGGTCTGTGTTCACGTTCAAATGATAGAAAAGAGATTCCTGAAACAAATGATAAATAACATCCTCATTGGAGGCTGAACCCACACTAAAATTAAAAACCTAGAATCGGCCCTAATTATTGCAATTTTTTGCAACCAAGTCATGGCAACAAAAGTAATTACATTGTGACCAAAAACATTGAAAATAATGATCTCTATGTATGAACGGAAGCCTCAGCGTTACCTTAGCAATGCATTTCTTATCACTTGCCTCATAAACTGGTGTCAGTTCAAATAATTTGAACAGCTTTTTTGCTAAATGAAGCAGATGTTTTGAGTAAAATGATTAAATGAATAGTCTAAGTGACTAATAAAGAAAGCAACTTGCACCTAATGTAGGCTATCTTGCACTTAACTTAAACACCATAGGCCTACATTTACGTCCTATCTAGTCAAATTTCATATTTTGATTTGTTTCCAGCCTTTATAAAAAAATATTTTGGGAAGTATTACATAAATCATACATTTGTGTTTAAAGGTAGTAATGTGTTACCATTTTGGGTTTGCTGCTATGTCATGGTGGGGACCCCTCATAAGACTTGATTCAATTCGAGCACTGCATTTAGGGTGTATTCATTCCAGGAAAGTCCATTAGTTTACTTGATTTGGACCAAATAATTTTTTGTTGTTGTTGTTGTTTGTTAATCAATGTTTGCGTCTCTTACTAGCACATAAGAAGCGATGTAATAAGATAACACATTAATGCATTTGGGGCGAATCGAGGTGGGTACATTACACCTTAAACTAACCGTACCAGAGTTTTTAACCTGATTTTTTTTGTGTGGTTGTTTGGTCCACACCTGAGTTTGACTGCTGTATTCACACCTGCCCAAAACAACAGGATATTGTGGAAAGTCATGTTATAGTCATGCAAAATTTGATTCATTTATTTGTGTCCATGGCACAAAATTCAGCTTTTTTTCGTGTCACCCGCACAAATTTCTATAAATACTGTAGCTTTTTGTGTCAGTGGCACAACTTTCTTTTTCGTGTCATTTTATGTATTGTTTTCTAATTTTTTTCTGTTTTTAAATGATTGTCGCTTGGGGTTGGGGTTAGATTTGGGGTTTGGGTAAGATGTCTAAACATGTAACAGAAAGTGATTCTAACCCCAACCTTAAGGGACAATGGTGAAAAATAGGAAAAAAACAATACATAAAAAGAAACGAAAAAGAAAGTCGTGCAAACAGACACGAAAAACTATTTATAGAAATTTGTGCGGTTGACACGAAAAAGACATCCGTGCTCAAGGCAAGAAAAAAAGCTGAATTTTCATGCCATGCACACCAATAAATTAATCACATTTTGCGTGACTATAGACGGTTTCAGCAGTAACAACATAAACAAGCAGCTTTCGTGGTCAACACGTAACTTCCGGTAAACACTGCTAAGACTAAATAACAATAAAGTACTTTAACTTAGTTTATTTATATAACAAGCAAAATAAACAACACGTAGATTACCTAGGAAACCAAAACATTTGTTATTTTCGACAAGGTATTTGTTCAAGAGTTCAGTTTAGCAACTAAAAAACTGAAACCGAAAGTAAAGTTCGGATCAGACGCGTATTGCGTCACCGCACATGGGTCCGATGAAACGTCAATAACAAGACTTTCTGTGAGATCAGTCTGGCCCAAAAAGTTTGCACCAAGGAAGTACTATGCACTATTTGCTTCCCAATAGGTACTAATATGACCTCTTTAGGTAAAAAATATGTACTTTTTGAAAGGGTACCGCCCCAGTGACACACTAGGACCAGTTTTCACCAATTTCATGTAAATTGTAGAGTAAATGAGTTGTTCGTCATAGGTTAACCAATATACTGTACGTGTCACGTGACAATGCAAATAGTTGATGTTGTCCTAAACGTATACTTCATACAACATACTGAATAAGTAGGTACTTCATTTGTATGAGTATGAGTTTCGTCTAGCGACTGAGCAATGATATGTCACATGATGTTGCAGCCGCATCTGTTTAGGACAAAATCGAAGATTTTTGGACTGCATATAGGTTCAACCGCCTGGTCGGCACTGTCATTCGCTGCCTGTGAGCAATTGTTCTAAAAAATATTTACTGTGAAACTATAACAACGATAAGATAAGGAGAGTAAATCAACCTCTGTGTAAACGTCAACTTTCAATATACTAGATTTACAACAATATCAAACATCTGCCACAAACATGCTGAATTTATGGCTGTTTTTGTGTTTACCTCCAAAATATAAAGCAAACGTGTGAAGTGATCATTCATTTTAATTAGTAAAAGTTAACTGGCAATATGATTCATGTGTCTGAGTTCAACATCACCATCAACTGTTCTTTTGACTGTTTGCTGTTACAAATTACCAGAGCTGGCAGGCAGTTCAGAGCAGCTGTGTGCTTGTGTGTGTGTCTATGACTAATACCACAGATACAAACAGCGGTACGGCGGAAACATTTTTGTTCTGCGCTAGCCGCATTATGAGCCCTCTTCACCAATTCAAGGGCCTAATCTAATTTCCCTCGGCCTTGTAGAGCGTGAACAAGCGGCTGTGAAGCTTGGCATCTGAAGACAGTCTTCAGCAAAGGCTCCCAGAATAAACATGCATGAGCGTGGATTCATTGTCATCAGTGGTCACAGAACTACGTGTTCCAGTAATAAAGTTTCCTTGAAAAGTTTGCTAAAATGTGGTAGACCAATGCACCGGAGGAGAGAGAATGCCCTCTAGTGGTCATGCAGTTCACTGCCACTTTGTGTCCAAACGTCCCACACCTAAAATGTCTATGAAACTCATATAGACATTACAGTATTGTGCAAAAGTATTTGGCCAACACCAGCTTTGTTGTTTTATCAAAGTTTTAAAGACCATTCACTCTATTAAAATACAGAAAAAAACAGGAAATATGTATACACAAAATGCCGTTTCAGGCAAAAGTCTGTACTTGGTAGCACTAAACACATCTTCAACTCTTTTAAGACTGAAGTCGTAAAGTCGTTATTAGAATTAGAGATTTCATTTCATTTAGTTTTAAGAGAGCCTGCTATTTTGAAATAAAATCCTGAAATTATAATATACTGGCCCCCTTTATTTTAATAATATGTAGTGTATTAGTTAAATGGCTAAGATTTTAATGAAAACCACAGATAAGAGCGATTTTGTGAAAAAAGTTTTCCAAAAATCTCATTCTGTCCCCTCTTTTAAAATGGTTTAATCTGATCAGACAGTTTTTAAATTATTCAGTTCAGTCAGTGACAAACATCAGAGGTAGCCAATGAGAATGTAAGTCCCACCTTCAGCATGTAAACATAACCAATCTGAGTGAGGCTGCCGCTAAACTTCGTGGTTGAAGTTTACAGTGGAAGGGCAGGAGACTGACGGACAGACTCGTTCTTTAACAAGACAGGTTAGTTGTTGTCATCTCGAAGCGCGATTTACCTTAGTGGGGTGAAGGCTTAGTTGCTACCGCTGCCGGTGTTTTCACGTCATTTTCCGTTACTGTACCGCCGGACGTTTCACCGCCGTTGCGAAGATGCGGCAGTTGTGTTCAGAAAGTGATCAAACACGGGCGGTTTCACAGGTGGAGCTGAGGTGGTCCGCTCGCGGTGCCCGTGTTTGAGACGCGGGAGTTGACAAAAGTAGCGCATCCGCTAAAGATGAAAATATTTGCCCCAAATTCTGCACAAAATGCACTACTGTGTGAAACGCGTTTTTTTGTGCTGTTGTGTTTCGAATAACACACCGGATATAGGGACACAACATGTCATGAGCATTAACTGTCTTGCCTAATATTTATGTGATTAATTACGCTAAAGAGTACATGAGTACAACACACTCTATTAATACAGTGCCTTAATATCTTCATCCAAAATAAGGACACTGAGTAATTTAAGCAGTTTGAATTGTACATTTGCATTCTTTTTCATTTCTGAATTTTTACTTCAAGTCTTTGATAACAGATTGATAAAACTACTGGCAAAACTGGAAAAGCTATTATATTGCTGGTCACCAAAATGGTATTTACTATTATGTGACAATTTCTTATCTTTTGTTATTACTGTATGAGTTGCATGGTGATTCAAGCTTTTTTTCTTAAGTTACAAGCTATGGCTCAATGGCACTGTTTTGATGTTATATATATGGTTATATTATGGTTTATATGGTTAACATACCATTGCAGAAACAAAAAATCTAATGATGGCACAAAAAGACCTTTGCAGTGCTGCATGTGTTACAAAATAAAGAGGTTGTGTTTCTTTCAGAAACAAAATATGAACATTTTGATTCTGTACCTCTATCCATTTACCTTGCCAATTCTTTTCCTGCATTGAGTTTATAGTGATGCAGACACCATGTAATGTTGGCACCATATGAATATAGTGGCACGACAAAAGAATGTTTCCATCAATTTCTTCAGACAGCCACAAGCTATTTTCCCCATGTTTTACCGTGATAGATCTGTGTACTAGCCCAGCTGAGTCCATGGCCGTTGATATCTCATACCAACACCACCAGCAGGATCCTCTTTTTCTGAGAGGAACAGACTTGCTCCTAAAGTATCATGCATTCTGATATTTACCCCTGAACCTCTGACCACCATAAACTTACATTTAAAAGCTTATCTCCTACTGCACCCATCGCCATAGTAACAAAACCTACCCCAATTACAGCTCAAACAGCCCCCCGAAAGAATTTATAGCTTGATATCCTCTAATAGGGACGGATGTGGAGAGTTTGAATATTAGCTGTCATACAGTATTCCTCAGGCAGAGCTCGTGTGAGTGCATGGGGCTTGTGACTGAGTACGAAATCAGTTCTGTAATAGATGAAGTGTAGCTGGAATAAAGATCCTCCCGGGCCTGGTACTGTATGTAACATCTCTGCTAATGGCTTCTGCCCTTATGGCAAACCAAATTAAGAGTACATTCATTAGATGCATTCCGTAAATGAAATGGGCAGACAGTGTGGCCGGTCAATAATTCACACCGCAACACATATCAGTGGGAATTTACAGTGTATTTATTCTTCACTGCTATCTGGCATCATTTGTTTTAACCGTATTAATTTCACATTGATTACAATTTTGACTTAGTTAATATTAAAGAAATCAAGGTTATGAGCCTGCATGGCCCCAGCCCGAAAAAAAAAAAAACACTGAAACTGAAACACTTATCTGCAACACATTATGCTCAAAACAATAGATGTGTAAGGTAAATAAATCTTCCCCCAATAAATAATTTATGTATTTAATTATAAAGGACTATATATCTGCAGAAGTGTTACACACAACATACGAAGGAACTTTGTTTTGAACTTACATTACAACAGGCTATTATGCAAAAAATTGCAATGCTATATCTCTAGGGGCCGACAGCACCAGACCGGTTACCCAAGTCCAGTCCTAATTTACAGAGCCTTTTAAAGTCATTTGAAAGCAGAGCGTGTAAGCCTTTCCCAGATGGCATTGAAGTGGTTGAGTATATGAATAAAAATGCAGGAGATTCCAACTATTATCCAGAAACTCTGCGATAGCATTAAAAAAATATAAGGAACTTAGTTTAGACAATGTTTAGACAGCGCAGTGACCATAAAAAGTATTTAGATGCATTAGGCTATTAGGAAACCAAAATGTTAAGCCAAATGCTATCTGCAAACACATGGCCATTTTTTGCAATTAGTTTGTGCCATGAGTTATTTTTTAGTTTAGTTTTTAGTTTACAGGTATGCTTGTATCTAAGAGAGATAATGATGAATGAAGTTTCAAAAAGAAGGTATAAGTCATAAGGTTAAATGGGTTAAAAGAAAGGATATGGGTGGCGTCTGTTTTGTCAAATAATGTGTCCGCCCAATCACGCTCATCTTAGCGATGAGTGCAGGAATATTCATGACAGCAACCGCTGCTAAGAAGGAATGAAGGGCCCTTCTGTCTTTCATTACATCCAGAACAATGAATTCATTGGAATTAGCATAAAAGCATGACCTTCGTGTTCACCTTGTGTTCATTACTGGCACGTCCGGAGTCCATGGTTCGAGATTACTTCACACTGTATAAAAGAGCATACCAGAGTAGAGTGCACAAACGCCATCAAGAGGTGGCGGATATGCAAAATGAATATAAAATGAAAATGCAATTTCCTTTCGGCCAGACGGGTGACTTGGTATTCTTGACGAATGTTAGGAGATCAGAAGACCTATTAGCACACCCTGATAACAACAGAGAGTGTGAGAGGGAAGGTTTGGCATTCTGTCTGAACTCATTTAACAATGTAACAAATACAACATCTATGTATATGAGGAGATCAGATTCAAAAGCCGCTAAACGTCACCTCCGCAAAAATGAGATAATGATATTAAAGGGGGACATATCATGAAAATCTGACTTTTTCCAAGTTTAAGTGCTATAATTGGGTCCTCATTGCTTCTATTAACCTAGAAAATGTGAAAAAGATCAATCCAGTAACTTAGTTTTGGTAAACCATTCACTGCAAGCATGTGAAGAAATAGGTCATTGAAATCTGGCTCCTCTTGTGATGTCAGAAGGGGATAATAACGCCCCTTAATCTGCACAATCCAACCACATAACTGCCATTTAGTGCAGAGATCAGCTCATTTGCATTTTAAAGGACACACCCAAAACAGTACATTTTTGCTCACACCTACAAAGTGACAATTTTAACATGTTATAATAAATTATTTATATGATATTTTGAGCTTAAACTTTACATACATACTCTGGAGACAGCAAAGATTTATTTTACGTCTTAGAAAAGTCTTGTGAAATGTCCCCTTTAACCGAATGCTCTCGTCACGTATTTTATGTTCATCAAATATCTTTGCTTCAAATCTGCTTAATCCCGTCCACTTATTTAGTGATTTTGCTGTTTACTATATCTTGTTCAAAGAAGTGTTTTTTATAGAAGTTGAAAAAAGCTGGCATACACTTAGGTTGTTTTCACATATGTTGGTGCGCACCGTGGTGCGGCCTCGGAGCGCACCAAAATACATTGTATCATTTTTCAGTTAGTGCGGTCCGTGTTCACATATATATATTTTTACTTTACTCAAAATGCCGCACCGTACACCATGTGACAACGGTCAGCGCTGTCATTGGTCTCTGACAGCTCTTACCGTCTCATGACCACCCCCACGTTTCCACGACAACCAGCCTGACAGAGAGAGCGCAGCTATCAAGATGTGGAGATAAATGATGCACGTCTTTGCGAAGTTTCTTTGCTTTAACGCGAAAATGCGTAGCTGTTCTATTAAAGCCTTTCTCAAGGAGCAGTTTGCTAAAAGCCCGTAATGTCACTATTTGTGTGTGGAGGACAGCTATGCATTTATAAAATCATCAGCTCAAACGTAAAGGAGACAGCGAATCTCTATGCAACGGACCAGGATTGGCTTGTTTGTTGTTAACCCACAATATAACAACCGGCTCACGTCACAACGAAAGCCCAGTGGCTCAAACATGTGGAGAACTTCCTGTATTTGGTTCGGCCCGAGGTCCAGCAGTGTTCACACCACAGGTGGGTCGCCCCAGAGTTCGGCAACAGCCGCTCCGAGACCACCTGTTTAGAGCGGTCTCGGAGCGGCCGTTTAGTGCGCACCCGAGTGCGGCTGTTGTGTTCACACTGACCCAAACGCACCGTACTCGGAGCGACACGTCATTTGGGCCGACCTTAACAGTGTATATGTGAAAACACCCTTAGACACTAACTTACTGTGCGTTAACACCAGATGTGAATGAAGCAAATTAATTTGCGCGCAGTTGGAGGTTTGAACATTTTGAGTTAATTTGCATCATTTGCGTGTGAAAATCAATTTGCCGGCTTTAGCTAGCTTGAGTCTCAATATGTATATATGTATATATCACTCTCTTCCAAGCAAGATCCTTTTTATTCCTGTTTTTCGAAAATGTGTCATACAGCTCTGGGTGTCCACATACAGCGACATTGATTTTGTCCTCCATTGTAGGCCTGGCAAACTCGATTCATTTTAAGGATCCGGGTTATTGTGAGTCACTCACTAAAGTGATCCGGGTTGTGTGAGTCACTTGAGTCACTTGAGTCAGTATTGCTAAATTGCCAAGGAAACTCAGTACAGACCCACTTGTAACTGGCTGATCCACGTAACTCAAGATTCTCAGAGCCGGAAACATTGCAGACTCGCAGACCATGGACATGAGACTCGCTCTACAGATCCACTAACCGGCTGATTCGCGTGGATCAGCCGGATCCGGTTAGTGGATCTATAGAGCAACTGAAGTCTCCTCAAAAGCAAATCCATAACGAAAGCCTTTCACTTCTGAAATAACATGCTTATAGGTTTTAGGTTTGGTTTGTATGGTCGACCATTTAAAAAATAACAATAGCATAATAATATAGAGAAAATATAGAAAAAAACTGTCCTGCTTATGTAGCCCCCAGAGCAGGAGAGACAGTTCGCGCAGATCAGCTGGTTACGGATCAGCCGGTTACGGATCAGCCGCTTACGAGTTGAGAGATACTCGAGTCAGAGCAGATTCGCATGTCTCTCGAGTCCGCATTGTTTCCAGCTCTGAGTGAGAATCTCGGGTCATTTTGCGGCTCACGCGGATCCACAGGTCTCTTGAGTTTGCCATGTTTCCGGCTCTGAGTGAGAATCTCGGGTCAGTTCTCGCGCAGATCAGCCGGTTACGAGTGGATCTGTAGTGCGAGCGAAGTCTCATCAATAATGTTGAAAGAGGTTTGTGTGTGTGGTGGCGCTGTTTATGGTTTTACATTGAACTGTAGTAGGACTCAACTGATCCGGGTTAATGACACTAGAGACTCGCGACTCATGAGTTAATTTAAAGATCCGGGTTAAAGATCCGAGTGAGTCACAACTCAAACAGGTCTACTCCATTGTTGTTTTGTATTTCTGCATCCATTCACTACATTGTAATCACGTCACTCCTAGAGCAAGCTTCTGTGCGTGGCGTTCAGATTTTTCATCTCGCCTGAAATCCTCAATTCGCGTTGTGTCATTTGGGCGTAACATGGAGCAAGGATGTCTATCGCATCGTTGCATTGACTTAACATGTAAATAACTTGCGCTTAATGCTTCATTTACGTTTGGTGTGAACACACCATTAGACTGGTTTGGCAGCGAAAGACAGTAAAATTTGGTAAATACCGATAAAATTAGTGACATTTGTGAAGATAAGGCATTTCATTAACTGACTAATAACCTTTTAATTGCCATCAATTACTAAACCTAAACATAGGAGTCTGATAAAAATGCTTATGTCACAGGAGTGACGATCTTTTAGGCGGAACCAAAAGTTGGGAAAGTTTGGTTCCGCCCGGATGTTTCCGCCCGGACCGGTAAGAGAAAACACCGGACATCCGGTAGTGTCGCGAACGCTGTAATCAGCCAAACTACACACAGCTGGGAGTTATTAAGAGGAGCGCCGGGTGATTGGAGGAGAGCAACACCCAGGAGAGTACTTAAGAACAGTTTAAACCACGGTCTTGGCTGATGTTATCCCTGTTTGTTGGTGTGTATCGTAGCGCTGAGTTGGGCTCGCCGGATACGCTATTTGGATTGCTGTATTTGCTCTCTCTCTCGTTTGGATCGTAGATCTACCTTGATAAAGATATCGAAGACCTTATAGGTTAAATCTTAGACGGATACTGATGCTGGATGAGAGAAACGAAGGAAGAGGAAACTTACCATTGTGAGTATACACCTGTGGAAAAGTGGTGTTGGTGGCTGGAAAACGCCCTGTCTATGCATCTGGAGTTATTGCAGTGTGAAGTCAACCTAGGACGAAGGAAGTACAGTAATTGTGAGTAACAAAATCCCGTGAAGGAGGTGTTTTGCATGTACATTGACCTGTAGATCGTTTGAGTGTTTTCAAGAGAGAGTGAGTGGCCCTACCCCTGAACCAGCGTGGTGGGTGAGCCGAAGGGTCCTTGTGTTGAAGCAGCTACAGTGACGAAAAACAAACACTAGGCCGTGTTACCATCTCCATATCCTTGCCCAGAGCGAAGTGAAGGAAGACGGGTGTCTATCGTGTGCACTGAGCGTGGTGGGTGAGTCTTTGGATGTAGAAATTTTCACTTGAAGTGGTGCTGTGTAATGCTGTGTATTGCAGTGAGATTGCTGTGTCTTGTCAGACGTAACCCCGCCTCCAGTCACTCGTCCCGGGACGACGAAGAGGAAAGCGGCCCTAGATAAAACCTGTATGTGATTATGCTGTAGTGTGTTTCAGTCTTAAAAATCACGGAGTTGCATCTCGTAGTACTTCTCGCAGCCAACGCTTGGCGGACTTGTGTTTTGGAGTGGCAGTGAAGAACTGTGCGGTTGGCGGTGTGTGTGAGTATCACATATAATATTGTTACCTTACCTGTGTCTTTTCCATCGTCACAGAGTTAGAGGCGAAAGAGATCCGCCGCCCCGAGGTCTCGACGAAAAGGGCACCCCGGTCCAGTTTTCGATTGACCAACGGGTCTCGAGGAAAGGGCAGCGCTCGACCCGGTGTGCCGGCGTGACGTTCTCGCCCCTCTGTAAGCCAACGAGCTCGCCGAGAGGGTCTTGGTCCCCGGCGTCCCATTGAAACCACCGTCCGGTCGACGTATTGCGTAGCCAGCCAGCGTAAGCCCGCCACCCTGTAAAATACCATACAACCTGTTATGTCTGTTGATTAACAGGGAAGAGGAGTGTGTCGGGAGAGCTGCGAAGAGAACCATACCTACCCAGAAGCTGTAACCAGCGCAGAGGTGAGAGAAAACCTTGAAAACGATTCACTGTGTCCCTGTGTCCCAGCAGTCGTCTGTGGAGAGAAAGAGAGCCAGCGTGTACGCTGAGATACTGAGCTGTGAAGAGAGCCATACCTACCCAGAAGCTGTAACCTGCGCAGAGGTGAGAGAAAACTTTGAAAACGATTCACTGTGTCCCAGCAGTCGTCTGTGGAGAGAAAGAGAGCCAGCGTGTACGCTGAGATACTGAGCTGTGAAGAGAGCCATACCTACCCAGAAGCTGTAACCAGCGCAGAGGTGAGAGAAAACCTTGAAAACGATTCACTGTGTCCCTGTGTCCCAGCAGTCGTCTGTGGAGAGAAAGAGAGCCAGCGTGTACGCTGAGATACTGAGCTGTGAAGAGAGCCATACCTACCCAGAAGCTGTAACCAGCGCAGAGGTGAGAGAAAACCTTGAAAACGATTCACTGTGTCCCTGTGTCCCAGCAGTCGTCTGTGGAGAGAAAGAGAGCCAGCGTGTAAGCTGAGATACTGAGCTGTGAAGAGAGCCATACCTACCCAGAAGCTGTAACCAGCGCAGAGGTGAGAGAAAACCTTGAAAACGATACACTGTGTCCCTGTGTCCCAGCAGTCGTCTGTGGAGAGAAAGAGAGCTAGCGTGAACGCCGAGATACTGAGCTGTGAAGAGAGCCATACCTACCCAGGAGCTGTAACCAGTGCCGAGGTGAGAGAAAACCTTGAAACCGATTTACTGTGTCCCTGTGTCCCAGCAGTCGTCTGTGGAGAGAAAGAGAGCTAGTGTGAACGCTAAGATACCGAGCTGTGAAGAAGAGTCATACCTATCCAGAAGCTGTAGGCAGCGACGAGGTGAGAGAACCCTTGAAAGTCGATTCACTGTGCCTTTTGTGTCCCAGCTGTCACCTGCGAAGGAATAGAGAGAACAAGTGTGAGTGCTAAAGGAACGAGCTAGGAAGGAGAACCATACGTACTAAGAGGCTGCAGTCGGTGAAGAGGTGAGCGAGCCCGTTGGAGACCGATCCACCGTGCCTCCGTGTCCCCGCTGTAGTCTGTGGAGAGAGAGAAAACAGGGAAGGAGAGTGAGTCAACGAGCAAGGAGCTGTGGGAAATAGGCGGCGAACCGCCGTGCGCTGTATACAGGTACACGGACAAGAAAAGTCCATACCAACACTGATTGTGATTATTCTGCCTCCAGGAAGGAAGAGGAGCGCGCCACGGGCAGAGGGAACCAGAGGCGGGAGCCAGTTCCCCGACGCAAACCCCCCCTACCCTCTGTCATTCATTCGGCCGTGGCCCCCTGGAGGGCAGAGCCTGATTTTAGTTTTACTTCCCCTTTCTCCAAGTCCCCGTACATTTTAACTATTTAAATAAATAAAGAATATTTTTTTATACTTACCTGTCCTCGTTGTTGTCTGGTCATTGGGTTGGTTTTGGGGACCTCCTCGAGGTGGAAGTTGAGAAGGGGCGTGGCTTAACCACTAGCAGCCAGCCCCTGGCTTGTGACACTTATTTACAAAAAATGTCAGATGCATGTAAGGGGATTGTATATGAACTCTAAATATATGAGGTAATTTTACCCATGAGGAAACAGCAGAAGCTTTGGGCAGGATGTTGATAATAAAATGTTCCCTTCTCGTCTGAGCAAAGACTGAATTAAGAGTCAATATTCGTTTAATACAGCGTCAGCCTGTTGCTTGAGTTGTGCTTCTTAGAGCCAAGGTGAGATCTATCAAATGCCAAGAAGAATATAAACTGTAAGAGCAATCAGAAAATGAGACACACAGGCAACAGAGGACCTTTTATGGACAGAAGCTATTCTCCTTCTCTTTAGAAACTGTAATGAAGAGAGACAGAATCAAAGAGCTCCAATATTGTGCCTGACCAAATGGTTTGCATTTGCAACAAACTGGAGACAAAGATAGCGTATGCTTGGAAATAATGTTTTCTCTTTTCTTTCACAAGATTTTGATCCTGCTGCTGGCCTCTAACTGAACTCGTTATTATTTTCTGTCCCATTAATCAATGTTAAAAGTTCATTTAACATTTTTTGTGGTATATTGCTGAGATTTTCAGTTTACCATAAGAAATTCTGCTTTATCTGCAGGGGAATAAAATGATTTTTACACTGCATGAAGCATAAAAACAACTTAAAGGGCCCATATTTTGTGGCTAAGAAGCACATTACTTTGTGTATTTGGTGTAATACAATGTGTTTGCATGGTTTATGGTTAAAAAAGCATTATTTTCCTTGTTTACATTAACCGAACCACAGTGTTCGGCTGATGTCGTGAAACCTTTTGTGGGACATCGTTGCACGGAAAGTGGGATCAAATCTCTGGCTGCTGGGAAGCAGTGGAGCATCTCCGTGTTTGTGGGAGACCAGAAGATTTTTTCAGTTTTTACGACCATCCTGTCGTCACTTCATCCATCTCCACTCTCACTTTCTGACAAGTCTTCTGAAGATCCCTCTAATGATTAAGGGCGTTTTCACATTAGCACTTTTGGTGCGCACCCGCGAAACGTACTCGAGTCCGCTTAAAAAGGGTGGTCTGGGGTCCGGTTCATGTGAACTCCAGATCGGTTCGCTGCTAATGTGAGCGCAATCGTACCAAATCACGGAAGTGAACCGCTGTTAATTATGTATTATATGGAATGTCCCACCAAAACAGACGTGTGTGTTTGTGTGTGTGCACTTACCTTGACAACAAAATGCTTAGAATGCTTGCTTGACATTTGTTCTTATTTTTTTAAACCTTTGGTTTTGTTTTCAAAGAAATAATACAGAAACGCACTTTCGTCTGTCTGCCGCAAACATACTAAAGTCACATAATGATAACAACGGTCTGTCCGCCGACGTCAATTTTTGCGGAGGCATTCAGAAATCATCTCTCTGCTTGGAGTTCGTCAATCACGCTTGTCGTCTTCTCGTTTACAGCGGTTGCCAAGCAACATGAGAACGTACCGGCTGCAGCTTGATGATGCAAGCGTACCGCGGTTCGGATGCAAAATAATAAGTGAACACAGTCCATGGGGGGCATGGGGAGGGGGGAGCAATCGAACTTTGGTTCGGACCAGGCAATCGCACTAAATGTGAAACCGCCCTAACACTCCAGCTGGTCTACTTCTACTTCTGAGGCCTCCGTGTCAATCTCAGATTCTTTGGAGGAAGATGAGGAGCCATCCTCGTTCTTGAAGTGCATGATTATTTCTTGAGCCTTATGTGTGCTGTAATGCCTTGCCATTTTCACTACTCCTGCTATATTGTTTATACTTATAGCAGTGTACTTGCATAAACAACATGAGCATGAACCAAAATGAAGATTGATTTTGTTTAGGTTCTGGCCTCTCATTGTTTTAATTACTGAATTAGTTTATAATGCAGAATGTGGCCTTCAAAGAGAGAAGAATGTGGATATGTTGAATATGCCCCCCTGCCCCACTTAACACCGACCCCACCCCGACATCACCCCCACCCCTTTACCACTCAGACACACTTTTTTCCACACAAACCATTTTTCAACATTAAAGGTTTATCTTTTCAGTAGCAATGTGACCCGCAGAAAACAGCAAAAATGTTGACATTTTGATAATAACCTCTGGCAATTTTGGGCAATATTCAATCATCACAGTCAAGATGGTTTGAAGATCAAAATCAATATGGCACAAAATGCCCCTAGGATCTCTTAAGGGTTAACCCATCATATAAACATTACCTCTAGTTACAGTACTTTAACCCAATGTGTTGGGTTCGTCCCTCATTTTTTAGAGTACGCTGATAACCAATACTTTTGTATTTCTGTGTCGTATATAATTTGATTAATGTAATCTGATTAGACACTAAAACAGACAGCACAAAATAAATGACCGTAACAAAAGGCACAATTCAATCCTGCTGAATTCCCCACGCTGTAATTTAGGCGTCTGCTAATTTGTGGCTTTGTTAACAACCTTTCCATCCAAAAGGACATTAATTGGTAACATATTTTCTTCTGCACCTTGATAGCAGCAATATTTACTTCTCTTATGTAGACAGGTATTGATTCTCACAGGGGTGGGAATGCATCACTGCAAGGCTTCTCACTGAGGGGAAGAAGAGGCTGATGAAGTTGTTCAGGATTAGTCTGCCTCGCCCCTGTCGTCTGGTGAAGACAAACTGCATTGAAATACTGGCGAATAATAAACAGTATGGCTGCTTGCAGGAACTGTGATCTTCTCAATTATCAGATAAACTAAGGGAGCAATCGAACATTGGTCCTAAAATGATCGTTTTTGAGAAATGGGGTTTTATAATAGCAGTTTTCAATTAATGGGTTAAAAGGGCTGTGGTGTCAAAGAGTCTATGCTGCTTTGTTATTGGTTTGAGCCCGCAAATTCACATCTAGTGAGTAGCTTTATTGAGATTTATTGTTTTGCACGCTCTCACGCAATTGACTGATGCTAATGACTTGAGTCATGTGATCACCCCAGAACCGATCCTCGTGGTTTTTTATCGCTCGGATCTATAACGCTGTCCAATAAAATCTCTTCATTTCTCTGAAATATTACAGCAATGGGTGCTTCAGGAAGGATGTAATTGATTTAGTCTCTTTGTGTGAAACATACACTTCCCCTGTGAAAGCTGCAACAAAGGTGCTAACCTCGAATTTTCATAACACGAAACCTCAGAGGAGGGGCATCGTCACTGTTTGTGGGTGTTTGTATCTCCTGGTGCTAATTGCGATTTTCGCGGCTCTGTATGCGGTGGAATGTGGGATCATCTCAACCTCCAAGACCCAGATTGTTACTGCTTTAAAGATACAGTAAATTGCATCCAATTAAAACTCTTCTGCACTTTTAGGCAGTCATTATAGAACGGTTTCAAGGGGAGTCATTAAATTAAATCTAGCAAGTGACACTTTATGTACACTATAGCGCAAATCGCTGAATTAGTCATATCGTAATAGCATTGTGCTAAAGTGCTCTAAGCCAAAAAGAGTTTTCAAGGATTAAGACATAACAAGCATGCGTTACATGTTTGCCATGTAGAAATGTTATGCGAGTGAACGGAGTCAACAGTATCGTATCCATGATGATTGGATGATAAAGCCGCCCCTATTACCACAAAGTGTCGAAACCATACCAATTACATTATCTCCCTCATATTACATTCATGACATACAACAGCCGTGAACCCAGGGACAATCATTAACCGTTACACAGTCATCCATCATCCTTTGTATTGACCACACGGATTATAAATGTTCCCTCGTTGTGCATGCCAACCGTTAACCTTCTCCTTGGCTCCTTCTGCAGCTTCACAAGCCGTAATGATGTCACTGAAGTATCACTTGTCATTTGTAAGTGATGGCAGGCGGAGTCTCCACACCGTTCAAAAGAGATGAGAGATTTTCACCACTTCTGAAGGTCATACCAAACTGTTTGCGGCGTGAGACATGCTATAGCCAAACTCTTCACAAACATACAGTGCACTTTGCTGCTTTAAAAGAGTGTTTTAAATGTCACAAATGTTAAGCTTGAATATTTTTTGTGTCATTAGATCACAAAAATATGGCAAGTTTCTTGGAATCCTTTTAACTACAGCTCTGGCTTCAGCTTGACTGGAATAATACGAAGGAATAAACCAATTTTTCAAGATTGTAGAAATGCATGAAGGGGTTTCAACTAGATTCAATTCAACTAGAACTGGACCTGATAATGCACGAGAGAGAGAAAGAGAGATGCTATACTATATGAGTACAAGCTGTCTATCTCTTCACCCTTATAGCAGGAGGTTAAAGCAGAAACTGTTTAATTCATGTAAGCTGTCTGTGACTCAGCTCTGTTCATAATGGTTAAAACAGATATCTTCCGCTCATTGCTCTATCTGTCCTCATGCTTCATTACATCTGTCTAAGCCTCATTCAGTCGCACATATCTCTATTCTGACACTGTGTAGCATCTTAAAGGAATAGGCCATCCAAAAAAAGCTGATTTACCTTCATGTCTTTCCAAACCTATGTGACAATATATTTCAGAAATATAAATAATAGCCAGGGTTTAAAAAGGCATGAAGGTATAACGATGACAGAATTTTAATGTTTGGACAAACTATCACTTAAACATTGCCATGGTTTGGGGTAACAAGCTCCAATTTAGCATTTTTCTCTTAGCGTTTTATTTTACAGTATGTGTACTTACCTTGTACATATATGGTAAATATGTTGTACTTACAGACAAATGTGTGGTATTTACTTTTGAGTATCTACATGGTAATTATATGGTATCATTACTGTACTTACCAGTGGTACATACTTGGTAGTTATTATGTAACTCTAGATAAGTACTGAGTAATACCAGATACATGCTTATAGTGTAGGTATACAGTAACAAACAAGAAACACTACTGTAGTTACAAATGAATGTCCAATATAAGTTCTCCACAACAATGCATCTTATTTTATGGTCTTACCAGTTAACTCATAGTGGCATGTGTTTACTATGCTATATCTTAGGTGTAATAACACTTTATTTTACAGTCCTGTTTCCATGCAGTTACTGTGAACATACTAGTGAATGTACCCACATAGGTAATGCGTACGGTATTCAGCGCTTGGGTTTAAAGGGCACAATAAAGGACAAAGATATTAAGTACAAGAATGGCACATAGCGTTTGTTATTAGTTAACATATACATACACTAAAAGTGCCTTTTCATTAACTTACACTTGCTTGCACAATTTATCTGTAAGTACAACATATTTACCATATATGCACAAGGTAAGTACACGTACTGTAAAATAAAGTGCTACCATGATGGGTGTAAAAATTGTAATATATGGTTGGTGGACTTCATTGTCTCTTTATCCAACGCACCTAACCAGAACTAACAGGTGTGCGATATTGTTCTTCTATTGTAAAAATTGTAATAAAATATGAATACTGTATACATTTCATGTCATGTGTGTTGCCCTTTTAATTTAGTGACATGCATCCAAACTGGCATAAACCTGAAAAATATGTAGAAAACCTGATGATCAATCCTATCCCAGCATGCTTAGAGAACGTTCAGAAGAGCTTTTCTAGTGCTTTAAGACAAACATCCGACCTTTTGATTAAAAAGTTAATATGCTCTATGTCACAAAATTCCTTATTGGTGTAATTTTTCTTCGTCATCGTGTAACAATGCCTAAAACAGTTGAAACTGTAAAAATCTTAACGGGGTGTCTATTTACTGTCTGGTTGGACCACTGAAGTTTAAGAAAGTCATGCAGAAATGGATGTCTTTAGTGGTGCAGGCTGTAGAGTGTATGACTCGTAGATCTGGCTTTTTACGCAATGTCGCTGGTTTGAATCTGCCTTTTGCCGACTTCGCTCTTTTTCCTTTTCCTATCACATATTACATGACAGTTTAAAAGTCATTTATTTTCAATAGAAATTAAGAAAATGTTTAAACAGAGGAAATAAAATGTCTAACAAGATTTTATTAAGAATAAAAGTATTTTATGGGTAAGGTTAGAAATTGGTGTAGGGAGGGCTTTCTTTCTCCCAATATTGCATCATACACTTAACATTTTTAATAAATATAACCATTTATATTCTATTAATTATTGGATCCTGTTAATTTACAAAAATACGGACGGGGGAATAGTATCTCCTCATTGTGTAAGAATGTAATTACTACTTAC